>NC_135135.1:8787878-9090909 GCF_051014445.1 Colletes latitarsis | reverse complement strand
ACGAAAGGGACCCACTGGTAGTAAGCATGGTGGACGATGGGGTCGTCTTTGGTCGCTGGTCCTACGCCAGGGTGAGGAACTACGCCCAGCTCGACCGACGTGGCATTCATGTGTTTCACCTACGAAATTTCTTCTATTTTCTACGGTACTTTTTACGCAGTCACCACGTCTAGTTCTAATAATTACCACGGTGTAGGTGGACATGAAGAAACAGAATGTGTTGATTACATGCTCCGCCACCGCAGTACTGGCAACGCACCTTATCCATAAAACGCAACGATTAATGTAGTCAACGATCGTGATCACGTTTATTTCTCTTAACACTGTTTCGATGCAAATATCAGATACCAGAAAATGTTCGTGTGACCCTCTATCGAAGTTTATTTCGAGGGCAATTTTCTACTATTGTTTATTAAAAACAGTGTAATAATATTGCCACCATGGAAAGCTCAGATCGACTAGTCTTTCATTCTTTATTCGTTTTGAGGAAACATTGTCCATGCAAACAGAAAGATGATACGCGAATATACAGGGTGTTCGGCCACCCCTGGGAAAAATTTTAATGGGGGATTCTAGAGGCCAAAACAAGACCAAAATCAAGAATACCAATTTGTTGATTGAGGCTTCGTTAAAAAGTTATTAACGTTTAAAGCTTCACCCGTACTGAATTTTTTTCTCGAAAATGCGCAAGATTTCGGGGGTATGTCTATTCACCAAAAATGATTGTAACTGACCCCCGCAACCAAAAATAATTTTTTCAGAACGATTTGAAATTTTCTTTTTCGTCGAAAAATTTCAATCCCAGTCGATTTTTTTTTTAAAAAACGAAATTTGTTTGACGCTGTACAGAAAAGTTGTTTAATACTTTTTTGTAGATACCCGTGAGTTCTACTTCTACTATGTATACTAAATTTCAATGAGATCCATTGACTATTGTAGGAGTTATGGCAGTTTGAAATTTGGATCATTTTTATGGAGGTTTCCTCACTTTACGGGGTTAAGGATCAACTTTTCGAAAATTCTTGGAATTTCTACATATTCTCCATCAAAATACGCGTTGTTCGCTTTTTGAAAAATTAAAATCGTCCAATCCGTTCAGGAGTTATGATGTTTTAAAGATTTGCATGAAATTTCGGGCAAATATTTCTGGCCAGAAATTATATTTTCGGTAAAGAATTTTTTTCTCGAAAGTATGTAAGATTTCGGGTGTATGTCTATTCATAAAAAATGATTGTAATTGACTCCCGCAACCGAAAATAATTTTTCCAGAACGATTTGAAATTTTTGAATTTAATTGTTAATAACTTTTTAACGAAGCCTCCATCAACAAGTTGGTATTCTTGATTTTCGTCTTATTTTGGCCTGTAGAATCCCCTATTAAAATTTTTCCCAGGGGTGGTCGAACACCCTGTATAAAATGATATTTGCGTCACGATTTTAAACTGATTTAGCAATCTCAGCAAGATCATTTTACAATGCAAAAATAATTCGATCAATTTAAAAAAATTAATGACATGCTTAAAAAATTGTGTGAATGGCCCCCCAATGGATAAAGGTATCAATTGAAAAGTTTCGTCGCATCCTCACCATTCGCGACTACCATTTGTTTATATTTATAACAACCTCTCTAGCAAATAAACATGTCAAAAACAATTGCTCGTAAAAAAAGCTCAAGACCTTTACACTACTGGGACGTATAAGATTATTAAACCTTAAAAGAAGTTTGTAGAATTGTTTTTTCGAGTAAAATTATATTGCCAGAAAATAACGATTCTTTGAAGAGATTAGTATAAATCTGCACGAACTTTTGCCAGTATCTAACATGTATGAAAATTGTTAATGTAAATGATGTTATTTTTAACATTAATAATTTCAAGTTAAAATTTTGAAACTTGTCTTCTGACACTTTTGATAGAAACAGTGTTAAATACCTAACGATTCATACCAAAAATCATCCACCACTTTTGCGTTTTTTTAAATATTTCAATTATTCCGAAAAAAATAACTTTCCATGTAAAACAATCACCATTTGCTTAGAGCCGTGGTTCTCATCCTTCATTTTTCACGATACCCTTTTGGTGTTTTAACAAATCTCACTTTGCCCTTTTTATGCAAAATTAGACAAATTTTATTCTCGAATAACGAATAAAAATTGTTTTGTTTATTTGTATATTCGTTTAAAAAATTCGTTGTTGATGAATAAAATTCACCCAGCTCTATTTCTATGCAAAGTTCTTTAGAATAACGTTTTTCAATATTAGTTTAATCGTCGTTGAAAATCTTGACTCGATCTTATTCGGTCTGTTTTTAATTACATAAACTTGAAAATTTTAGAATTAAAAATTGTCGAAGAAAAATATATTAAAACTTATGGCCTTGTTTTATGATATGGACCATACCTTTTAATTAGTATATTTTTGAGGAGGGAGGATTAAAGATTGCACAGAGACAGACCAAAATAAGCTTACAAAGAATAGTAGAGAATCTTTCGAGACTTTCAGTTTCAATTCTAGCAAAGTTTTTATTCTAAGACTTTGGCTTAGACATATTTAATTTAAATCTTCGATAGAATTTATGTTAGACAAAAAAAGATCGTGGATTTACGTGCACTGTTAACGTCATTAAGATTAAAATGTTTACAAAATCCGTTTCCTAAAAAGGATATTCTGTAAACCTATACAACTTCTGATTGTACGAAAGGTTTTCTATTATTTTAATTTACTGTTGCATCAATGATTTACAACATTCATTGAGAATCTTTCTTTGTTTATCACAAGCGTATTTTATATTGACTAACGCGTAACCGGAAGTAATGTATGATTTTCAGTACGAGAGTTTGTATATTATAATATTTAGGCGTGATAAACAGGCTGTATCCTGAAACGCGACAAAAATTTATTGGTATTGTGAAATAAAAATTTCGTAAACAAACTGTTTTTATAGCGAAACAGACATTTGGAGTTTTTAAATAGGACCACTGTTTTTTTTCTTATATCATAGGGGACGTCACGACTAATTCAAAACGCAAACATGTTACTTGTTATTTTTTACTAACATATTGATACATTTACAATAGTGAAAATGGGAAGATTTAGCTTTTCGTTGTATTTTACTTTTAAACATATTTGATCTCAGGTTACTTAACGTAAAGCTAGAACCAAGATTTTATAATAGCATAAATAAACATTAAGCATAAAAAGACTGCATTTTATTTGACACTGAAGAGATTATTATACGTAATCATTGGACTAGAAACGATAAGCTAAGTGTTCCCATTTTCACTACTATAAATCTGGTAACATGTTACTAAAAATATTGTGTAACGTGCGTTTTAACCTCTTCAGAGCCAAATTATTTTGTTGTCACGTTATTTGAAAATACATAAACATACAGGGTGTTCGGCCACCCCTGGAAAAAATTTTAATGGGCGATTTTAGAGACCAAAATAAGACGAAAATCAAGAATACCAATTTGTTAATGGAGGCTTCGTTAAAAAGTTATTAACAATTAAATTCAAAAATTTCAAATCGTTCTGGAAAAATTATTTTTGGTTGCAGGGGTCAATTACAATCATTTTTGGTGAGTAAACATACCCTCGAAATCCCACCCACTTTTTAGAAAAAAATTCGAGAAGGTGTGAAATTTTTCGACGGAAAAAAAAAATTTCAAATCGTTTTGGAAAAATTATTTTCATTTGCGGGGGTCAATTACAATAATTTTTGGTCATTACACATACCCCCGAAATCTTACGTATTTTCGAGAAAAAAATTCAGTACGGAAAAAACTTTAAACGTTCATAACTTTTTAATGAAGCTTCAATCAACAAATTGGTATTCTTGATTTTCGTCTTATTTTGGCCTCTAGAATCTCCCATTAAAATTTTTCCCAGGGTTGGCCGAACACCCTGTATAATCGTAACTCTAATGGCTACTATCAGAGTTAGCCAAATTTCATTCTCGAATAACGAATAAATGCTCGTAATTTATAAATGAATTTATGAATGAAACGTACATAGAAGTTAGTTTACAGATAAATCTAAAATTTCTATTCGTTATTTGTGAATAAAATTTGTTCAACTCTGATTACTACTACGACATAATATTTAAAATAACTTAAAAACTAATTGCATGAAGTCCCGTACAACCAGAGATAAGCAGATTCGTACCCCAAGCGTCAACAAATTTTTTTCGTCATTTTTATACTTCTCTTTCTAAATTTCTTTTCTTACTCAGATTTTACACTTGTCTCGGCTGGTTATGTATTATGAAAACGTGTGAAATATAAACAATTAAAAATCTGTAGATTTCAACAGTTCTAACCAACCCTGACTCGAATAATTTTCTTTATACGAATTATATTTCCATCAACAGCGATTTAATTTTTTTTACATTTGTCCCATCTGTGCTTTCTGTACAAATAAACAAATTCGCGGCTCTTTGGAGAATCTCAGGCGACCTACGGTTTCTAGTTCCACGCTCCGTACCAAAAAATTTCTTTTATCGGACAGTGAATGAAAAATCGTGCGTCACGTTGCAGGATACACCCTCCACAGCCGTAAAATTCAGTACCTGATGTGCTCGCCGAAAAATTGTCTAGACGACACCAGAAGCGAACAGATCAGCAATATCAGAAACGTGGCCCTGTAGTGTAACTTGAACACTAATCGCGAAACAATAAGTCGTTAAGTCGTAACAGGTAACAAAAAAAAAGAAATAAAATCGAAGCAGATCGAGTCTGGATAGTTTGTCATTACCGATATTGTCAATGGCCACCGAGTCCTGGGTAACCTTTAACTTGACATGGTCCTTGAGGACCGAAAACGTGGCTAAGACGGTGGTGGCGGCCATATTGACGAAAATGCTTACAATTCCCTCGATTGAAACTCTTTCATTTGTTCCCACAGAGACGCTCGTATCCTAGAAATGTCGCGGTGACTTTCGAAATGCCTCCCGCGAACTGCTTGGCCTTACTTAACAAACTAATCGAGTTTCCACAATACCGACGGAATGTTAATCAGGACCGCACTGAGCTCGCGGGCGCTAGTAAATCTCGTTTCTTCTTATCAATAGCGACGATTGCGCAGTAGCTTTGAGTGACAACGCATCACGAAATTGGTATCACAGAGAGAGGTAGAGTTTCATTTTATTATTGTGAAGGCACTTATTCGTGCAGATAAGGCTAGATAACATCGCGCTGAGGCGGCGTGTACAATAAGAACGCGATCGAGCTCGAGACTCCACTCAGAACCATAATGGCCCACAATCAGGGCCCTTGAATCGAGTGGTATAAATAAAAAATTATGAAAAATTCGATAAAATAAGAAAGATAACGCGATTACAACACTTTGACTTTAGGTTTACGTAAAAACTATTGTACTTACAATGACGATTATTGAACGATTATGTTACCTACTTATCTGGGATTATTGAGTTTAAACTATTTTTTTATCTATCAAGAAATTAATCATGAAGTTATTAAATAAACGTGGGAAGCAGGAAAAATTTTTCAAACGTATCGTAAATAATAGAATATCGAGATATTTATTTAATTAAATTGCACTTAAAAAAGAACTTAACGTTTGGGTATGTAGAAAGTTACAAAAAGATAGAAATGAAAAATGAAAATTAAAATTATAAAAATATTTTGCAATAGATTTGTTCTTGTTCTTTGGTAACAATATTATTCCAAGTTTTGTACTCCATCGTTACAGATATATCTGTGCATTTTTAAATTTTATAACTGATACCAACTGCCAGTGTTACAATTGTTCCCATTGTTACGATCAGTATTCCCTTATGCAATACCAAGTTATAGATTTAAAATAAAAAAGAAGAATTATATTTGCTAAAAGAGCATTTAATTACAATTTTAAAGCAGTAAGAAAAATCGACTTTTACAGTCGTTTAATAGCATCTTAAATATGATAGATGAACGTGTTCTAAATGTTAGTTTAGATTATACAGGGTGTTCGGCCACCCCTGGGAAAAATTTTAGTGGGGGATTCTAGAGGCCAAAACAAGACCAAAATCAAGAATACCAATTTGTTGATGGAAGCTTTGTTACAAAATTATTAACGTTTAAAGTTCCGACCGTACTGAATTTTTTTCTCGAAAATGCGCAGGATTTCGGGGGTATGTTTATTCACCAAAAACTATTGTAATTGACTCCCACAACCGAAAATAATTTTTCCAGAACGATTTGAAATTTTTTAATTTTGTCAAAGAATTTCACGCCTTCTTGAATTTTTTTCTCGAAACTGAGTAGAATTTCGGGGGTATGTCTGTTGACCAAAAATGCTTGCAATTGACCCCTGCAACTAAAAATAATTTTTCCAAGACGATTCGAAAGTCTTTTTTTTCACCCAAAACTTTCAGCACTTACTCGAATTTTTTACTCGAAAGTGGATAGGATTTCAGAAGTATGTGTATTCACCAAAAATGATTGTAATTGACCCCCGCAACCGAAAATAATTTTTCCAAAACGATTTGAAATTTTTGAATTTAAATGTTAATAACTTTTTAACGAAGGCTCCATCAACAAATTGGTATTCTTGATTTTCGTCTTATTTTGGCCTCTACAATCCTCTATTAAAATTTATCCCAGGGGTGACCGAACACCCTGTATACCTGAAACTTGTGTTTATATTTATTATAATTTTCGGAAAATTATATCAGTCTGCCCTAAGTATTAAATATGCTTATTTTATTTGGTAGATTAACTTGTGTATATTTTGTCTGATGTTAACAAAAAGAATTAATTTTACATCGTAAATAAAGTGACTACAAAAATATTTTGAATAATGACACTAGTCCAATTTCTTGAACTTATTCCATTATTAAAGTTGAATTAAACGCCATTTAAAGAGTGCAAAGAGCTGAATTTAAAAATAAATTTTCATTGAAAATTTCGTCATGCATATTTTTGAGAACACGTTTTCCTTTTAAAGATATCTGTAAATCCTGATAGACCACGTTTTGCTTGTCATTGCCTGTCAGAGGTCTAAACATTCTTAGATTGCACCTGGTTGCGAATACAGTAAAAACTGTGAATCGTCGTTTACCCACGAACTGTGTCGATTCACAGTAATCTTGGTCTCAAGCATTCGTTATATTTAGCACAATGATACAAATAACAAATATTATACGGTAATCTATATGAAACTTACGATTTCACTTAATCGCTTTTATATCAAAACAAATAATGATTGAACCGTTTGAAGATTTTCCGCATCTGCAGTTTTTTTTCTATTCAGAAGTGCGTCCGTGAAATATAATAGTTATTGTTAAGTATCAGAAAACCGACCTCGATTCACTGATACGACGGAACTTATACAGGGTGTTCGGCCACGCTTGGGAAAAATTTTAATGGGAGATTCTGGAGGCCAAAATAAGACGAAAATCAAGAATACCAATTTGTTGATTGAAGCTTCGTTAAAAAGTTATTAACGTTTAAAGTTCCGCTTGTAGAACGGCAATCTGCGAACAGTTGCGTACGCGTGATAGTGGTTCTCACTCAGAAAACTGTGAGGCTGTCGATACGTCAGTAAGTAGAGTTTCTCATGCTGAGTGAGAACCACTATCGCATGCACGCAGATCGCCGTTCTACAAACGGAACTTTAAACGTTAATAACTTTTTAACAAAGCCTCAATCAACAAATTGGTATTCTTGATTTTCGCCTTATTTTGGCCTCTAGAATCCCCCATTAAAATTTTTTCCAAGTGTGGCCGAATACCCTATATAATACAAATAAACGAACATTTTCTTTCTTTTTCATCCATTTTCTCAATATAATTAAATGAAACTTGAAATAAGTATTTTTATAATGGTATGCTTGACATAAATAGTAGAAAATAATTTGTTTAGGTTGGCCAGCGTTAACCTTATATTTAAATATAGTCGAAAACGTCTAGAAACTTTTATCTATAAACGAGTTTGTATCAGTAATCGTCAATTCTCGTCTCAGGAAGAAAACAATACCACCTAATGCCATCGTATATAAGTCACTACACAATAGAATATTTTCTAATTGTAAGCTATTAATCCAAGCTTTCAAGAAATATTAATCAGATATCAGGACAGTTGCAAACAAGTATAAATAATAAAGATTATCCTGACTAAACTAATTTCTTAAATTAAATTTATTTCTTACTCTGTAAATATATTGTATACTTGTATGTACCATTTGTCGTATTCGATTACTATTTTTTTTTTCATCGATAGAGGATAATGTTTATATTTTTATTTGTCGTGTGAACGAATAGTATTAGTCTATAGAATAATAATTTTTTTTCAACCAAAATGAAACACTTCTCACACGATCTGTACGATTTTCACTGATCTAAATGTTTAAATTAAATTAACGGTGTGAGAAACTTAACATCTCGTCCGTTTAAAGACATCGAAAATTGCAGAAAGATACACGATGAAAGTGTTAAGTAACGTAAAGAAAAGAATGAGAAAGTATTTTTACCCCAATGGAAGACCGTTTAAACAGTAGCGTGGGAAAATATATAATTCTTGAATTATTAAGTTTAGGCATAAATATCTTTTTTATAGAAATTACAAATCTGCATAACAAAAATTATAGATAAATTTTAGATACATCGATGCATTAAAATGAACAAAATTACATTTAGGTTGTGAATCATTCGATGTCATTCAGTTATTCTAATTGTATATGATTAGATGTATAGTATACATATAAAAGAATAGGTCAATTTGTGTTAAAAAATTATGCTAGTAGTTCGATTAAAGACCGTTTAAATAGAAAATTAAATATAATTATTAAACATTTGCGAAAGAAGAAAAGACATAAAGATTGCACAGTATGGCTCCAACCATAAAGTGCAGGGAACAGACCAAGAAACCTATCCACGTAAAACGTGCGAAAAAATGGCTATATGTTGGAGTGTTTCGAAGAATGTTTTTTTTTACCAATCTTCCTCAAACATGGACTTACATGACTTTCAAAATAAACGGTTCGTATTGTCGAAACGGTTGACTTTTTTCGATTAAAAATCGTAAGAAGTCTCATAGAAACTTCGCCGACTGTATAAATGGCTGAATCGCGCGCGGACCCGTTGAAACGAAATATTAAAAATGTCTCGTAGGGTTAAATATTTAATTACCTAATATCGTGAACGTCAAACGTTGAAGATAGAAAGCCTTGGCTCAGACACGAAGAGGGGAGAACGAAACGCGTCGTGAAGACGAGAGGGAACAGGACGAACGTGGAAGAGCAAACCTCGTGAGGAAAGGTAGAAGGCTGAACGAGGACAGGAACAAATAGGTAGTGGGGATAGAATGTCGAAGGTAGGACTTTGACCGGCCGTTGCCCCTAATGCGGTCGCCTCCAACCTGCGAACCGAACAGAGATCTTCGAAAGAAAATTCTGTCCTCTAGTTTCTCTGTTCATATATGTCCACGATATTTCATCATTCCCAAGCCCGTTTCTACCTACCAGACCATCTACAGCGTACCAGAATCACGGTAAAACTACCATGCTTGTGTAACCTTGTTTATCCTTATAGCCTGAAACCAGTAAGGTGAAGGTACACTACAGGACAAAAAGACGAAATTAAAGTGTTAGGTAACTCTAAAATTTTGAGAAATTCGATATTTTGTTTTTTGGCTTAAATAATAGTTTGAAGCCTTAAAATCATTTTAAAGTCCCAGTGTCGGAGCAATGTTTTTGCTGAAAATTTAGAGCCTCAAACAATGACGTATATCTGCGTATATCAAACTTTAAATGCATTTTCCTCGGAACTATGTTCTACAAAACGGTGTGTAGAATTACTCCAGTTCTAATTAATCAATTGCTTTGAAAATTTGCAGTTATCTTCACTATTATATTTATTAAGCATTGACGGTCCGTTTTTTTAAACATTGTCTAATAATTCTGCAAAATATTAATAATAAAAACTCGATTTTTGATCAAATTCGATTTTAGGTTTCAAATATCTGCCATATTGTTCATTTCTATACAAATTGAAATGTCTCATCGTCAATGTTAAGGACTTTTATCATAGTTAATGGAATATTTCGGTTTTTGTTGTAGACAACAACCATTTTACCATAATCCTGCACACCAGTTAGGCATCAAAAAATGAAGTGGCTCGGGAACATGGCGCTGTGTAGGCTTAATTATAAATATTTTTTAAACATTGCCAAGGGTTTTCTTCAATATTTGTTATACCTAAATACAGTGCAAAGTGTCAGGATAATTGACTGCTTACTTTTTCTTCATTGTAGCTTAAAAAATTGCCTTGTTTTCCATACCGCAAGAGTTACCTAACTCCTTAATCGAATTTTTGTTTGTTAAGGTGGGTGTCCCCATTACTGAACCTCGTTTACGGCCTCTTATTTATTATGTTTTGTTCAAAGCGATAACAGGAAGAATCGTACAAAAGCTGTGAATATTATACTTGAAAGTATATTATTTTTTATTTCGTGTTATTTCTTTTGTTGATACGTGAATTTATTTCTGGGTAACATATAAGTTGGGACTTGATCGTCTGTTTAAAAGTTGACGGATTTTTGTAAGATAAAGTTACGTATCATCGAAAATAAGAAATATGCAATAAAAATATACGAATGCATTTCAATAGCAATTCACTTAAACTAACTAGAAATATACGAGAAATTATAAAATGGAGAGAAAACTTTCCTTTGTTTGCATTTTAATTCTAGTTATGAATTTTCATCCTTTACTAATGTATTATATCACTATCACTAAATATAAATCTATCAAAAACTTGTTCCATGTGTAGTAAGAGATATTGTTAATCAGTAATGGGGATACAAGGTGGTCAATAAATGATGCAGTTTTCATTATAATTTTAGTCATAAAACTAGAGACTTCAACGGGTAGACAGAATGTTCCGGAGATTCTAGAGGCCGAAATAAGACAAAAATCAAGGATACTAATTTGTTCACTGAGGCTTCGTTAAAAAGTTATAGAAACATTTCCGGCCACACAGTATATTTTTGGTAAACAATTTTTTTCTCGAAAGTGCGTAGGATTTCGGGGGTATGTGTATTGACCAAAAATGATTGTAATTGACCCCTGCAATCGAAAATAATTTTTCCAGAACGATTTGAAATTTTTTTTTTTCGTCGAAAAATTTCAGCAGCTACCCCCTGTCGATTTTTCTTAAAAATTCGTTTTTCATTTTTAATAAATTTAGTTGGCGCTGTACAGAAAAATTGTCTAATACTTTTTTGTAGGTACCTATGAGCTCTACTCCAGAAAAAAGTTTCATTGAAATATATTCACAATTGTAGGAGTTATGGCTGTTTGAAAATTGGACCATTTTTATGGGGTTTTTCTCATTTTGCGAGGTCTAGGATCAACTTTTCGAATATTTTTGCAATTTCTACATATTCTTCACCAAAATACGCGTAGTTTGCTTTTTTAAACATTAAAATCGTCCAATCCGTGCAGAAGTTATGACGTTTTAAAGATTCGCTTGAAATTTTGAGGAAGCATTTCTGGCCAGAAATTATATTTTCGGTAAAGAATTTTTTTCTCGAAAGTGCGTAGGATTTCGAGGGTATGTGTATTCACCAAAAATGATTGTAATTGTGTCCCGCAACTAAAAATAATTTTTTTAGGACGATTTAAAATGTTTTAATTTCGTCGAAAAATTTCACACTTGAATTTTTTTCTCAAAAGTGGGTAGGAATTCGAGAGTATGTCTAATGATCAAAAATGATTGTAATTGATCCCTGTAACGAAAAATAATTTTTCCAGAATGATTTGTAATTTTTTAATTTTGTCGACAAATAAAACGAAACGAAGCTTCATCGTCCTACGTAGTTTTATTTAAAAAAATAAAAGTGTCAACGATACCAAAAATTTGAAATATAAAACAATGAATGATATTTGACGTTTAATATTTTGGAACGTCCTCTTTATATTTAATCATCAGTATCACATTTTTAATGCTTTGATTTAATATTAAAATAAACATGCAACGTTTGTTATTCAAATTAGGGAAACTTTTTCATCGTTGGACTCTGGGTCCATTCCCATCAATGCAACCTTTTTCATTCAGAGTCGTGAAGCTTTGGTTTTTTAATACGCTGTAATAATAATATTAATACTAAGCAGGCTTGTGAAATCAACGACATTAACCCATTTGCATCATAAGCGTACACACTCTAGTTCGTAAGTCATTGGACAGTCAATGAACGTGGAATAAACAAGAATCGACATTGTAAAACGATGTAAATTGTAAAATTAACATTATGAAATTAACATTTATTTATTCGTTACAATATAAAGGAAATTACCTTGTATTATATGTCATAATAATGCATGGACAATTTAAAATTTTCATTTTATGAGTGTCAGCATCATTTGAAAACGATCGTACAAATGAATGGTGGAATTCCGTCGAGTATGTTTTCAGCAATTTCGTTTCGTGATTTCTGCCATATTTTTCACGAGTCCTTTGATTTTAATCGGGTTTATTACTCGTGCAATCTTACTTATTGCATGTTCATTTTGATTTTATACTTTTTCAAATATCTCTACTCGAATTAAATGAAAAAAAAAAATTTCGAGACGAGGGTATATTTTTCGTTTCTTCTGGGATAGAAATTATTATAGTTGAACACGAACCGATGCATGGGCGCATACAAAAGATATGATTAGTTCAAAGTATGCAGGTAATTCGCGCGCAATAGCTTGATTTCACGGCACGTTAACGTTAAGGCTAAATTATGTGGTCGAGTTACTAATCGGCAAAATGAGAATAATCATCCCTGTGTCCCCCGATGCGACAGAACAGAGGGATCTGAAATTGGTTGGACCTCGAATGCTCGAACGAGCGTCGAGGTTCGTTTTACTGATCGTTAATTTCTAATCGGAGCACACGCTCGTGTAAGGAACCCCTGCAGTCATTTGGTTGTTATGTGATTTAATGAAATCCACCGGTGGGTTGATAGATATTATGCAAGGTCATCGGTATAAAGTTTAGCGAATGGTACGGAAGTATCGGCTCTTCGATATGAAATTTTCACATTGCCACAACATTTCTACTGGGACTTAACTTGAACTTTTACAACTCCTACGATCAATAATATGAAATATTCGAACAGTGGTTGAAACGGTTCCAAAAATAACCATTACAAACTGTTATATGTCGGTTCTGAATTAGAACAGTTACGAGAACCGACAAAATTATATTAAAATTGAAATTATAAATACACAGGGTGTTCGGCCACCCCTGGGAAAAATTTTAATGGGTGATTCTGGAGGCCAAAATAAGATGAAAATCAAGAATATCAATTTCTTGACTGAGGCTTCATTAAAAAGTTATTAACAATTAAATTAAAAAATTTCAAATCGTTCTGAAAAAATTATTATCGGTTGCGGGGGTCAATTACAATCATTTTTGGTGATTACACATACCACTGAAATCCTATCCACTTTCGAGAAAAAAAATCGGGCAGGTACTGAAATTTTTCGGCGAAAAAAAAAAATTTCAAATCATATTAAAAAAATTATATTTAATTACAGGGATCAATTACAAGCATTTCTTGTGAATAGACATATCCCCGAAATCCTACGCAGTTTCGAGAAAAAAATTCCTTACCGAAAATATAATTTCTGGCCAGAAATGGAACCCCGAAATTTCATGCGAATCTTTAAAACGTCATAACTTTTGAACGGATTGGACGATTTTAATGTTTAAAAAAGCAAACTACGCGTATTTTAATGTAGAATATGTAGAAATTGCAAAAATATTCGAAAAGTTGCTCCTTGACACCGTAAAATGAGAAAAACCCCATAAAAGTGATCCAAATTTCAAACAGCCATAACTCTTACAATAGTGAATATATTTCAATGAAACTTTTTTCTGAAGTAGAGCTCATGGGTACCTACAAAAAAGTATTAGGCATCTTTTCTGTACAGCGCCAACTAAATTTATTAAAAATGAAAAACGAATTTTTAAGAAAAATCGACGGGGGGTAGCTGTTGAAATTCTTCGGCGAAAAAAAAAATTTCAAATCGTTCTGGAAAAATTATTTTTGTTTGCGAGGATCAATTACAATTATTTTTGGTCATTATACATACCCCCGAAATCCTAAGCACTTTCGAGAAAAAAATTCCTTACCGAAAATCTAATTAAATGCCTAAATTCGATGAAAAAAAAAAAATTCAAATCGTTCTGGAAAAATTATTTTTAGTTGCGGGTGTCAATTACAATTATTTTAGGTCAATAGACATACCCCCGAAATCCTACGCACTTTCGAGAAAAAAATTCGAGTAGATGTTGAAATTTTTCGGCGAAATTAAAAAATTTCAAATCGTTCTAAAAAAAATTATTTTTAGTTGCAGGGGTCAATTACAATCATTTTTGGTGAATAGACATATCTTCGAAATCCTGCGCATTTTCGAGAAAAAAATTCAGAACGGTCGGAACTTTAAACGTTAATAACTTTTTAACGAAGCCCTCATTAACAAATTGATATTCTTGATTTTCGTCTTGTTTTGGACTCTACAATCTCCCATTAAAACACCCTGTATTGGTTCTAGTCTATATCGATTTCGGTTATGGTTCTTCAGAACCGATATTATACCAGTTCTGTATAACCAAAATAAGCCATAACTGATATATTCCTAACAATTATATTTTGTCGATTCTCATAAGTATTCCAAAAACTGAAACTGATATTATAACTGTTTTCCAATAACACTCATTGAGTATCTACGAAATTATTCGAAGCCAAATTCTTAAAATTGCAAGTTACAATCAGCCCCTGATGGTTATCAAAGAATGTATTTGATAACATTTCGTTGATTATAGATGTATACAGGGTATCTCAGATTTTAATGACCAAACTTTGTCAGTATATTCTATAGGAATAAATAAGAAAAACATGTTATATATGTATAGATTGCTTAAATCTTTAAGTTATGAGAAAAATACGAGGGAAACAGTATTGAACTTATTAACAGTACTGGGAATAGTGTGAGGTAATATGTTTATTACCTGAAGTTCTTGGAACACTTTGAACGTAATTCTTATTACCTATCATTCAATACTATTAGTAAGTTGTTAAGCTTCATGTCGAAATTTCTTATTTAAGGATCGAGAGAATGCAGATATGTATCTCGTTTAGAGTTTCCGTAAGTGGGAATGCCTCTAGTGCTGTTAAGGAAATACCAACTGTCATGGCGGAAGCCATATTTTAACCTCTAGAATCGCTTAATTTCATATCACTCGACTATTATTTTGAAGAACAAGAAAAAATGAAACGATTAAGAATAAATTCGTGTAATAAATTGATACAAAAACTTAATAAAACGTCAATCAAATGAAACGAAATAAAAATGAAATTCGTAGGACAGTAAACTCGATCTTGTATTGTCAAGAAGGGTGGACATTTTGAAACGTAGTTTTAATTTTTTCTTTTTTAACTACTAAAATATTACGGATCAACACACTAAACGCAAATATTCTCTTCGTGTTCCATATTTTTGTCATAACTATTTAATAAATCGTTTAAAATTGTTTTGTTATTCAGACCCATAGAAACGAAGTTTGGTCATTAAAACCTGGAACACGCTGTTCAATATGACTGTTTTATATACACTTTTATCAACGTTACTATAAAATATTTTTTCTTAATTAAATACTTTAGCATTTCTGACGTCAATAACATTGTTAAAACATTTACGAATATTAAGGTTCATTTATTGTAGCGTTTTACTTCTTCATGCAATTGTTTCTCTGAGTTGTAAAGCTTCGATTTCTAGTAAATTATTTTATAGTGAGCTTGTAAAATTGATAACGTTTATAAGTAAAGAATTTACAAATACGATATCATTAAAAAAATTCAGATTCGAGTAAAAATTGACGTCGTTTAATCTACTCGTTTGAATATTAATTCTATGATTTCGTGTTGATTTCCCGATCGTAGATAGTTTATGAAAAAATATTTCATGTGTTTTTTTATCAGCAAAACCCATATTGAAAGGGTAAAAATAGCTCTCAAAATGGTGGTGCTTAAAAACATATTTTTGGAATATCTCAAAAAATAGGCACCGAAGGAAGACTTTTAAAAATTGTATGTCTCTTGAATAAAGAATTCAATTATATAAGACTTTTAAAAACTTTATTTTTGCAAACAATATATGGAAAATTCGAATTTTTTCACTCTATTAAAGTAGATGTAGATATGCGCGCCAAATATTTTATTTTCGTTTGTTTGCAATAAATAGTGTTCTCCATTTTTATTATTTGGTCTAAACTCTTAGAAAACAATGAATTGACTCTATTTTTCTTAAACATATACCTGTGCCAATAATTTTGTAAGGTCGTACAAAGCTCATATTATGTTATAAATTGTTATTTTCGTTTGTTTACAATAAACAATGTTATCTATATATGTATATAAAAAGAAAGACCTGACTCACTGACTCGTCAACGCCCAGGGTAAGCTCTTGGACATAAAAAGCTGAAGTTTTGCAGGTTTCCTTTATGATGTATACAAGGAATAAGAAAGGATATTCTGTAATTCAACCCCTAAGGGGGTGGAAAAGGGGTTGTAACGTTTGTACGAGGAATATTTTATTTGTGGTCGAATTTGCTTCAAACTTGGTCTTAATGCTCTTTGATATAATTAATCAAACACCTATCTCGACATTTTTAAAAATTCAGGCTCTGAAGGGGTGAAAGGGGGTTGCAACGTTTAAGACATATTTTGTTCGTGGCCTAAATATCGATACGGGTGTCGTTAAGAAGGTTTTTTGGGACGTTAATCACGAAAATGGTATCAATTTTTAAATCTAAGATGGCGACATGACATAAAATTAAAACTCTATAGATGTGAATGGGGGCTTAAAAGGTTTTATGGAGAAACAATATCAATTTCCGGGGGAACTAAACGGTTTCCTGTGCGAGCGAAGCCGCAGGCAAAAGCTAGTTCTTTTATATTGTTTGATTAGTTAATAGTGCAAAACATATGTTCTGGAATGAAAAGTGTACCAATAACGTTTACGAGGTGAACGTACTTTATTCCAATAGAATAAATTTTTGATAAACCCCACTTCGATTACAATGTTTACCGGAGTTTCCTTTCGGCGCTCACGCTTTTACTTACCATAGAGCTCCAAGAGCTATGAAAACGCGACGTACAAAATATTCGATCATGGGTGTTTTTGGGGACGCGAAGTCGTGGAACACAAATAACTGCCGAAACGATGGATTTTACTCGCTGACGTTTATTTGTTCAATTTTATAAAGAACATTCGTACGAAAATATAGAATTACTTGGGCAGTATTTATCAGTCCTCGGGAAGCATGATTAAGGCGACCGACGCAATAGTGATTTTTTAAATCAAAAGACATACTGACGCTTGGAAATTTATTCGTAACGCTCTACCATAGAACACACACGCGCAAACACGCCGCACACATACACGCATGCATTCTTTCTTTCTCTCCCTAGTAAGTAGCAACTACGAGTATCAACGAGTAAAGAACAGTAATATTAATATAATAGCAGATATAACGCATAAAATGTCATTACCATACGCGGGCCAGCGAGACCAATCAGAAAACGAAGACGAACGACCCGGAATGCGACTCGTCGAGTGTCCTTTGGCAGCCAATGACTACAGCCGCAGCATCGATAACGTGGATATCACACGAACACTCCTTTTTTCTTCGCTGGCTCGTTTCGCTGACCCGAGTACAATCAATTATCACTCGTTCTTCCAGCAAATCTCAGCTAGCTGGTTCGTTATAATTATACTTATCTTTTATATATACTTTTTTCCATACCTTGTAGCTTTTACAATCGCGAGGAATCACGCGCATTGCGACGAACGCCGCAGTCGGGACAAATTTTATTCCCAAAACGAGGAACAAAAATATCACGTTCGTCTCTAAATTCCGTTCATGTTCGGTTCGTAAATTCAACCAAAAACCAACTGGTAGAATGAAATTGATTCACGAGCGAGTCACGATGTTGTTATTCATGAATAAAATTTGCCCGACTCCGACAAACGCGCAGTACAAGTTCGCGAGTGTAATAAAGTCCCTTCTGTTAGGCGTGAAAATTCATTGGAACGCTATCGATATACCCTACGGATGCAAACTCGCAATTTTTTTTTTTACATCTACTATAGTCGGTGATGTACACACGAAATTAGGCACTTTTTCCTGCGGTCAGTTTCCCATTTTCACTGGTCGGACTTAACGTTTAACGCTATTTCTACCATAAGACACTTTTTAAAATTTTTAACTCGTAATCATTTTCTAGGTTCGATCTCCTCGATCGATTTCGTAAAAATAGTTTTCGTATCGATTATTTGCAATGGTGCCCCGCAAGACCCACAAAACAGCGGCAGAAATAGTGTTAATGATCGCACAAACGAAACTTCCGTTTCCTTTAATCGCGATCACGCTGGAACAAAAGCTACCGAGAACCAAAATGGTTTCACAGGACACGTCGGGGGGGTTCCCTCGACTAAGAATTAAATACGTGTCGGCTACAAGTTACGATAGTCGTTACGAAGAGAAAAGGAAGGCAGAAAAACGAAAGTGGGGGCAAGGAACAAACGCCTTCGATGGGTTATTACGCGAATACTTACGAATGATAGGAAAAACTGGCATTAAGCGGAAGAAAGGGAATCTAAAAATTACGATTAATGTAATTTGAAAGAACGTTCTAAACTCTATTTACGCGTACGATCCTAAATAGATAGCAAAATACAAGAATCACGATGATATATGGAGTGTCTCGATTACTTGGCAGTCTTACTTTGAGCATGGAATTCTCGTGATTAATTAAATCGTCGAGTTGACGCGTTCACCGTTCAAACAAAATCTACGAAACTTTCTACGTGGTCAACATTTCGCTCTTAAACAATTGGAAACTGCTTAATAACTATTTTTTTTTTTTTGTAAACTCGTCCAAATTCACAAGTCCTATCAACATTTTATTGTTTCTTAACATTTTACCTTAATGAACAATATGGCTGACGCGTGGCAATCAACGTGTTAACACTAGATCCATAAAGGGAGTCGAGAATGACTTGTTTTGTCGTTTGTTATAACGATTACCCAATCTTCCTGTTTTCTGAAATTTCTCGAGACTTTTATCGAAGTATACAAACGATTAATTTTGTAAACAGCTTCTTTTTTCTTGTTTCTTGTGTAAAATATGGGTTATTTTAACCCCTCGCAGAATTTGGGTAAACTTTTAATTTCATTAGAATTTCAGAAGTTTCTCAAGAAATTTCTGTACAGTACAAGTACTCTTTTTAAAAAATATTTCAGAATGTACATGGTGTACAAAAATTATCGAAATAAATTTATACATTATGTTTATGTTTGCTTGGTTGTTGTATGTTTATCCTTATTTCTTTTTTTTTTTTACTAGTTTGGAATAAGTGTAAACACAATTTTGTGTTTTGTACTTTTCAAAAACAAGTCATTTTGATCCTTCGGGTATAATTAAGCAGATGTCCGATAGTTCTAGCATTAAAGAAAACAGTACAAGTCCAACATTAGCCATTTTCAAATAATTTCGAAACTACAATGCAAAAAACTACCCTGCAATTTTCTATCAACACTATTTCTACCAAAAATGTCGAAACACACCTTTTAAAATTTTAACTTGGTATTATTTCCTAAGTTCAATTATTTTTCCTCGACAACATGATATCAGTAACAATTATTTTAAATTATTTGCATGGAAGATACCTTTTGATGGGAATAGATATGCATAAAGCCACGGTAGAAATAGTATTAAGAAATTTCTTCTTGGAAGACTTTTGTTAACATTATACTGAATTTATTCTGAACTCGCTTTTCACTAAATAACTTTTCGATTACATTTGTGATATAAATGTTTCTTTCTCTATCAATGTGTTAACTCTTCAAAATTCAAAAATAATTTCGTTTCAACTATTGAATAGTTTAATCATAGACACGTACGAACGTTAATCTAGGTCAGCATACGTTTGAATAGGACTGTAGAATTGATAACGTCGATAACGTGCGAGAACTAAATCTGTTTCTCGAAGTATCCCAGAATATGGTTCTTGGACTTGTATTGTCCTCGCCGATTCAATTGTAGATAGCAACGGGCGGCAACCCTAAATATGTTTTGTCTATATTCTTACCGCTAAACGTTTATTGTCATATCGTAGTCTATTAAAATTTCAATTCGCATACTCGCTCGTCGAACGGCTACGGTTCAACCAGAACTATTGGGTTGGCCAAAAAGTTCACGTGATTACTCGATACAAAGAAAGATTTCAACACAATTTTACAAACGAGCAATGGAGCACTTTTGGTATACTATTATGCAACATTAACTATTATACAGCTTACAAACCTGTAAAAATGAATAACGCCAAAGGACGTATGTACCGAAAGTGGTTTTTAAACAGTTTTATTTCGTTTAAAACGAAAACGTTTCACCGCCTGCTTCGTTCTTTGGGGAATTCCCCAAATTTTGGTTCTCGAGAGGCTATTCGTTAGCTTTTTACGGGGAAATAAAGGGATTTTTATGATGGAAATTACTTTCCATTTGCGTGTTAACCCATCTGAGAACAAATCACTGAAATAATAAATTTCAAAATATTTGTGATAAGTTTGAAAATATTTGTATTTTAACTGAAGTAATTTGTACACCAACGACTACGATTCATCGTATTACGCGAACTTTTCGGCCAGCCTAATGTTACGCATGATGGCGCAATAATGCGACAGTAACGTAAACTGATATAAATATAAATGATAATAATACAAAGACGGCGTAAAAGAGACTCGCTCGTCTATCGCTTCCGCTTTTGTCTTTATTTATTTTCTGGTCCCTCGTTATTAATATTCTACATTGTTGTGCGTTCAAGGCGTCAAGACGAATAATAGAATTTAGGATTAAAAACTATTTGTCTGCCTGTCTATCTTTCTCGCGCAATTCGCTCGTTCCCTCTCGCACCCTCTCCCCCTTTTCCTCAATTTTCTCGTTTATTTTATCCTACATGTCCGTGTATCTATGTATAATAAATTTATACTTTCTATTTCGTAAGACAGCCTACAATATACAAATATATATTCCTAACTCTTACGATAATGATGAAATAATTGGCGAGCTAGTGAAATTACCATTTTGGGAGAACGACACGTTCGATTCTAGGGACTATTTTAAAACTAGGTTTACGGACATCGATTGCACATATTTTTAGCGAAACCAGTCTTATTACAATTTACATTTTTTTCCCTTTTATAAATCCAACATAAATTGTTAACGAATAATGTTTACTAGAACCGTAAATATGGCGTCAAATCGACGGGTTCCATAAATCTAGTGTTCCCGGGGTATTCTTTGTTCCTTTTTCTCTCAAAACTATACTTTTTCAACTGGCCATTATATTAAAAAAAATTCATTCATCATACTACAATCAATTTAATATTTTATTTTAATTAAACTTCAAAGTGCTGCCATATTTTAGTATCTACTATAGTCAAATTCGTCTCAATTAAGAATTTTTTTTTCATTTTTTGTTTTGACTGGCCGAAGACGTTTTTTTTTTCCACTGCATTTTAAAATATGCAGAATAACCAATCGAATAATTCCCTAGAAACAAGACGTACGTTACTAATGTTGGAACTTTATTTTATTGTGAAATTGTGATATGGTGTAATTTACAATTAATAAATTACTTTCTCCTTGGCGGATTATGTACTTCTTAAACATTTATACCAGCTGTTTCTGTTGCAGAGGGCAGAACTATTAAATTATGACTAAATTATGAATTTCGAGAAAGAAGTTGTGCAGGTCTTTGCCAAAAAAAAAAATTATCGAAAGAGACTTAAAAATGCACATTTTACGGTAGAATACCTCCTTGAAATCTAGTACGAAGTATTGCATTTAAGCAAACCTTCGTAATGGACGTATTGCACGACTTTGGACCCTTTCGCGTGCGTTATCCGCGAGCAAAGCAATTGAAAGTCATTAGGCGGTAACGAGAAGAGAAACTGAATGTTTTGCAGAACGGGAAAAGAAAACGAACGTCGTTCTCCGTTTTATCACACGACCAGAGTCTACAATGGCCTCCAAAATTTTCAGAGGAATTTAATACTACTTTCACAGATTGCTCCCCATCGTTGCTGCCGTCGATGTCTTCAGATTTATCGAGAGACATATCGATCGTTACAAAACAATCGAACTTTTTATTGCCTGCCAAACGCGGACAGTCATTTCACACAAGTTTCCACGTTAATAAACTAAACTCACACTATTTAATCCGACAGTCTATTAACCAAAATTAGTTTCTTCAGCATTCGTTGATTTTTAACGCGTCAGAATTAGCCATTCTCGAATTATTATTGAAAACTAAAATCATCTTTTGCAACTTCTCCTTTTTTTTTAAATTAAATGGAAAACAATGGAATGAAATACTAAGTACTAAGTTAGACTCTGGTACCACTGAATCTTTCCGAGTTATACTTTATAGAATATATTCCATTTTTATTTTCAATTTTAAGACGAGTGCAGAGTTTAATCATCTTAATTTTGTTTGAGACTTTTGTTTGAAACTTTTTTTAATTGTCTGCTACTGAATATATTACTCATACATATACATATATGTATATATATGTATATATTGTACTATACATACATATACACATACAAAATGGTTTACGAAATGTGTATACTTAAAATAATTTCTACTTTTTACCCGAAGGTTGCATGATTTGAAGATGCACATTATGTATTGTGTGTATTTTTTGAATAAATGGCGGCATTTCGAATATTCGAAAGTGAATTTAGATCTCTTAAATGGAACGCTAAACTTTGTATACCAAAATATGGAAGAATGTCGAATACCGAGGGACAAAGCATGATTGCGACATTTATTAATCCAAAACCATTAGAGAGTAATTTCGCTTTGTTTACCTCGTGCAAATTAAGTTGGAGATTCAACGTTACTAACAATCAATCTGTAATAACATTGAGTCTCCATTTCGATATTACGTGAAGTATATTTTGGGTTAATAAAGGTCTTTTATACTGGGCATTCGACTTCCTCCCATATTGATATTAAAAATATAGTATTTCGCTTAAAAAAAAGGAAGTTGACCTTCAAATTTCCATAATGTCTCCATCTATGCCTAAATATATACATAGATATATTCATAGTATTCTAGACAACAGTATCGGATTATAGAAAAATTAGATGTTTACCTTTTGCAAATATTTTACAAATTACCATACAATATATACAATAAAATGTAAAAATATTCTATTGCATAATGATTCGTAAAATATTTGCAAAAGGTAAACATCTAATTTTTCTATAATCCGATATTGTTATCTACCCGTGTTTATGATAAATGAATCGCAAGATTTGGTATTTTACAACAAGTGAAAATTAAAACGTAACAAAAATTGTATCGATGAAATAGTGCGAGAATATGAAAGATTAGAGATAAATGTGTATAATATCTAAGTAATATGTTTTCTGCCGCGTTTGGCGTACAAATGGTCCACTGAGCGGGGTTACAAAAATCAATATCGGCAATTTCACGGCTGTTCGTTTGTCTCTTTATTTCGTCGAACGTCTCGAAATAAATCCTGACGCATTTCTGGCACTGTCGTTCCTCCCAAATACCATATAGAACTGACTCAGTCAAGAACAAAATAATAACGTGTATACGAAATGAAAGAAAAAAGGATCTACGGACAAACTTAAAGCGAGACGAGTCGAGAAAATTGCAAGACGGGGGAAGGAGAACGTTCGAATACCAGAATGATCTCCATTGTTAGATACGTGTCTTGCCTAAGTTGGCGAAACATGAAAGGGAATGGATTAGGTTCGCTCGATGCCTTTCTACAGCTTCATCGATTAAATCGTCTACGATTGAGAGGCGGTTTCGTTCAACGCTCCGTGGACGATGAAAAATTTTCAAAAAATATATGAAATACGTGTATCTGAAGCGATATATTAACCCTTTGCGGACGGCGGTCTACTATATTACTAGACAACGTATTTTTGTCGCTTCGAACATCAGACGTTACAAACCCAACGCTACGAACAGAAATTAATTTTATTAATAGATGGGCGATACTTCGTTAACTAAAACAAAATTTATTCGATAATGCGATACTTAACCCTTCGCGAGCAAATGATATTCTTTTAAAACGCGGTATCCATCCATATTTCCCTATTTTTCGATTATTCTAGAACTTGAACAAATTCTATACTTATCTCTAATTTGGTATACGAACGACAAATAAAAATAAAAGCTCGGAGAAATTTGCCTACGGATTAAATATACTTTTCTGAGTTTCCTTAAGGTTCGTGTGCAAAGGGTTAAACCAACCTCTCGAGCTACGCGGCATGCGTATTCCGTTCAGCTAATGAAACTAAGGATCGAAAAAAACAAGCAGAAAAAGTAAAAAAAAAAAAAAAGAAAAACAATCGGAACTAAACGGACGCTTTGCCCTGTAATGATGTGGCCAGGTCCGAGACGAACTGCTTGTACATCAACGGGTCTATGTTCTTCCCGAGTTGATAAAGAATGAACCAATCACCGATCTGACACTTCTCGGCGATCGTGTGGATGTACTCTTGAGGCGAGAGGCGCGATCGAGCGCGCAACAGCACCATACGAAGCTTCGGGCCAGCGATGACCGCGCAACGGTAAACCACAGTCAAGCCGCTCAACACCGACAAAATGATAAACCAGAACCAAAGGAACACGTAAATCTTCTCGTTGACGATGTTCAACGGCAACACGCATAGTCCGTCGAACTTCTGCACCGTGCCGGACGCACCATATTTGTGGAACGTGCATTTCGTGACCTTTGGAAATACTCTGGACATCGGGTCGATCCTCTCCTCCGGTTCCATTTCCGTGAACTTCACCACGTCCGATCCGTAAGTGGTGAACTCGCCGTCCAAAAAGAAATCCATGAAATAGATCTGACCGACCACGTTGATGAAATTCAACACCTCGCAGAGGAAGAACCGGTACGCGTAAAAGTTTTGCGTGTGCAAATTGATCGTGAAGTATTCGACCAAAAGTTTCCTCCTCTCGCTCTTGCAATCCTCGCTGATCACCGGGCAGTTCAGGTCCAACACCAGCATCTTTATTCTGCCGCCCTCCCAGGTCTTCCACAGGTATCGCGGCACGTAGAACAATATTGCCTGAAAGAATAGCGTGAAGCACACCCACTGGTAATATTTATGGTATTTGATCTCGTCCTCGCCTTCGACGTGAGACGCTACACCAGGTTGCACCAGGTCCTTGCCGACGATACCGGTACGATCGGGGATCGTGAACGTCGAATAGATCCAGCAGTACGTGTCCATCACGTGAAGCGGTATCTCGTCTACGATACAGTCTATCGGGTCTCCAATGTACTGTCTAGACGTGACCAATAATGAAAAGGCAATTAATATGATCACCGTTGCTTTGTAGTGCAGCCGGAACACGCTGTTGTCGATGCACACCGCATCGAGCTTCAGCAGTCCCTTCACTGAACCGAATACGTCGAACATCGTTGATCTATTTTATTTCTTGGACAGTGTTATTCGGGAAATAACGATTCCAAGCGTTTGACTATCGAACGGAACTCCTGGGATCGACAACGTTCACGCGACGAAACGCCGCGCGTTAACAAACGTTTCTCGTTCTTCGAATGAGGCGCGGAACAAATAAACCGCTTCGAAAATTCTTCAACACGGTAATCGGTACAGTCCTCTTCTCGTTACTGTCTCTTCCTTTCACTAAAGACTTTTCCGTGCACTCGGATATCTACTCCGAATTTTCGGGAACACGTGTGTATCCCGTTCTGATCGTTCCGCGATCACTACGCGCGCGAGAACGGGTCTACTGAGGCAAAGCGTCACTGAGCGCGATTCTGTCGTAATGGCTGCGTTCAGATACGTTGTACGACACGAGCACGCGAGGACATACCGTTCCACGAGTTGTTCGTTTTCTGTTTGTCCTCTTTGTCTCGCTCTCTCTCTGCTCGTACACAGCTTGGTCGAGGACGAAGAACTACAAGTTTGCGTCTGCTGCACACCGAGATCCTATCCCCACTCACGACACCAAGAAAACCCGTCTCTCTCGTCCCTCTACCAGAAACTAACCCCACTTTCCTGTCGCTTAACCGGCGCGTCGACACCGGAATCACGGGGAGCACGGCTCGTTCGTGCGCGGTCGAGCCAATTCGGCAACCGTCGGTTCGGGTCTCCCTGTTCGATACGCATGCGCGATCGAAATATCCAGTCTTCTCCTGCAAAATGTTACATAAATTTGCGAAAACAAACCACCAAATATATGTTTAACGCTCGACTATGTAAACTCTTACCCGATACAAACTTTCTTTCGCATTTCTAAAGATTTTCGATAGACTCCTGAAAAAATTTAAACGCGCATGATTTAAATTTAAGTTATTCCTTAGCGACTGCATTTGAATGCCACAGACAGCGAAGAGTAAAATTAAATTAAATAAATACTTTTCTAGTAATTTATTTGCAAAATAACTAAAGATTGACAAAAACGAATTACACACATTATTCTACTCGCATTCTGCTTTAAAAAGTGTATATTTGTTTTTTGCACTTATTAATTAACTGATTATGAGATTTTATTTGTGACTCAACATTGCACCATTGCAAATCATAATCGTAAATAACAATTTGGAATAAATTTAATATTTTGTCCATCAGCTTTTAACAATTATAGCAGCTGCGATTTCTTTTGGTATACTTTGAATTAGATTTTTGCATAACTTTCCAGAATTAAATACCATTGTTCTTAAACTAGTTCTCATAACTAATGTAATATAAACAGTAGGGAATAATATGCATCTTGCAACTGCTTTTTCAATATTACAAATAGATTTTCTATGGAATTTAGATCTGGACCAATCCAGAACTAAAAATTACTGCGATTCCAACCAATCTTAGACACCTTTTGTCATATATTCTGTTGGGTTTCCTATTCTGTTACAAGATAATAAATATTCTTTATAGTTTCTCGCAATATTGTACTTATAATTTCTTTGTATAGATACAGGGTGTTCGGCCACCCCTAGGAAAAATTTTAATGGGAGATTCTAGAGGCCAAAATAAGACGAATATCAAGAATACTAATTTGTTGATTGAGGCTTCGTTAAAAAGTTATTAACATTTAAAGTTCCGCCTGTAGAGCGGCAATCTGTGAACAGCTGCATACGCGTGAGAGTGGTTCTCACTCAGAAAACTGTGAGGCTGTCGATACGTCAGTAAGTAGAGTTTCTTATGCTGAGTGAGAACCACTATCGCATGCACGCAGATCGCCGTTCTACAGGCGGAACTTTAAACGTTAATAACTTGTTAACGAAGCCTCAATCAACAAATTGGTATTCTTGATTTACGTCTTATTTTGGTCTCTAGAATCTCATATTATGTTATGTTATCCGATTTTGTTTTGTTATCGATCCGACGTCTCGTTCTGATTTAACGGCATTGTTGCTGTATCTTATCGTTGCTTACGATCGAATTATCTCTGACAATATAAAACTATCTACGTATATCGGGATCCATTATCGAGAAGTGATTTTAATCAATATTAAAATCACAAATATCGGAAATTACATTTATCTCACAGTAGATTATTACATAATTCAATATCAAAATTTTAACACTTTGACGACTACTGTCACATACATATACGTGATTTTCCCAGCAATTATCGACCACAATTTCAACAGCTTTAGTGGAATTGAAACTGTGGTGAAAATCACAGACGACAGACAACAGTTTTCGCATAAAACATGCGGCCATTTATCAAAGAAAATGAATCTAGATAGGACCCATGAATTTCAACGAGATTACAAAGAAAGTATAAATTCAATAAACATGTTAATATAGATGAATATAATGGAGAAGAAAGTGTTAATATATAATAATGTTTTAATTGCAGTTCACAAAGTAATTATTCCATATCAATAGACAAAAAATAAAAGCACAAAGTCGGTCCTGTGGCGCAACGGATAACGCGTCTGACTACGGATCAGAAGATTCCAGGTTCGAATCCTGGCAGGATCGTTACAATTTTTTTCTAAATTTTTTATCAATATCCTTGTATTTCTAAATCATTCCAATTACAATAACACGCGTCACGCATTATAAAGGTATGTTTACAAATACGAATACTTCAAATCGAGCCTTATTTACCACATCGATTGACTCCACAGAACGAAAAGTAAAATATTGATAAAATAACATGCATTCTTTCTTAAGGTTCTTTTTCAAATTTAAATTTCTTTTTATCAGTTTATAGTGCTGAAAATTAAGGTTAGTAATTGTTAAAGAAATTTATTTTAAATATAAAAGATTATAAAAAGTTAAGTTTTTAAATAATTTTAGCTTATAAGTGGCTCGATTAATCGCGTTACAAAGCTCCATGACCCATATCGGGATGTGATTAAACGAATGTTATTTTTCTTATCATACCATGTCATCTTGAAACAAAAATCGCCGACTAACATTGTTAACTCGCGTTTCGTGCAAGAAATACGCCAACGGTATGCATAATTTTAGGGTTCGTTCACTAAATAATGGTAATACGTTTCACACCTACGATGCATGATGATTCAATGTAAAAGAATCGTGCTATTAATAGCAATACTCAACAATGTGATTCTAAATTTCGCTGAAGGTAATATGTATGAAGGATTCATGCTTAATGTCATGGAAACCAATTAGAGATAAGCGTAGTCGCTGAGTCAAATAAATTAACCCAGTATTCGCTCGAGAACCGGTTGCAAAATGTGTAAACTGAGAAAGGCTATCAAGACTAGCAAAGATTATTCTCGCAAGCAACACGGAATTTACGAAGTCATCTTCGCTGGATATTGTTCATCGTAATTCAAAATATTATTATCATTTTATCGCGTGTACTTCCGTAAAGTAACATGTGATAGATCGTAGAAGATTTGAAAAGGAAAATCATGGGCTGCCTAAAGGAAAAACTACCAACTACAATTGTTCCTTTAGAGTAATGGCGAAAATAAAAAATTTCTCTGATCGCGTCTCAAATGATAAAGACCAAAAGCAAAGTATTCTGCACAAATATAAAAAATATATAATGATTTAATAATGTAGGTGTAAAAAAAGTTCTAAAGCCATTGTTTACAAAAAAGCACACGGCTACGCGATTAATATTTGCTAAAAAGAATACAAATTATATCGAAGAAGCATAGGCGAATATCGTTTGGTCCGGTGAAACAAAAACAAATAGAATTGAAAAACGAGAAATTGCAAAAGAGAAGTGTTAAAACCACTGTTAAATTCGGAAGTGGTAATATCATTATTTGTGACAAGAATGACAAGACAATATTATGTGAATATTTTAGATTCGACAATCTCCTGAGTAGTTTAGAAAATGGAAGAATGTTAAAGATGTCGTGTTTCAACGCGATAAAGAGGGGTTTAAAAGTTTTTGAATGGCCTCCTCAATCTCCAGATTAAACTCAATCGAGCACCTGTGGAGCAGAGTTGGACAAATTTTAGATTCATTTGTAAATTACAATACATTAACGTAGTTTTTAAACCGATATTCAGATACGTAGAGCCACGATATAAAACTTGTTTAGAAATCAGTTGAAACCGTAGGAAAAGATGGAAGTAAAATGGGAAAATATTTCGACATAATGTTGTAAAATGCTGGTAAACAACATTCCAAGAAGAATAGGTGTTATCGTAAAAACAAAAGACAATTGTACGAAATACTACCAACAAACTAAAGTTCTGTTTCGGTTTTTGTAGTATGTCGGCTGTAAAATAAAATTTCTTTGGGACAACAGAAGCATCGTTAGATTTGTGAACCAACCGAGCATTGAATATTAAATTTTTGTAACATTACAACAAAAAATCTGATCAGTATTTAAGCTAGAGGAGTATAGGAGACTTGATTTTAGTATGTTCCATACGGAATTACAGACCAAATAGGATGTGTATGGAGCCGATTTGCTCGAAAGTGTCATGGCTGAACAAAATGGCAGAACGAGGAAACTCGAATCTGTTAAAAAGTATCGTCCTACTTGGTGGTATTTTTAATTTGAAACCATTACTCGATACTAACGTTAACAATACTTTGAAGCTTACGAAGTCTGATGATTTACAAATTATCTATATTTGTAGATGATAATTCAAATAAATTAATGTTCGAATCTCGTGCGGACGAATCTGCTGGTTAGTTTCCGAGTTATGAATGATTAAAGGAAACGTTGAACGTAAATCGATGGTGGTTTAGAATCACAAGCACGAATACAAAATGGATTCGAAGAACGCCTGGTATCTTCCAGCGAGTGCGAAATTCGATGTTGAGGCATGGCGGATGTCTCGAACATTTTCTTTAGTTGTCTATCACTGAAAAAAGTGTGGTGCGTAGGACATTTTTTAGTTATTTTAGCGTGTAAATTCGTTTCCTGAGCATTTGCATGTACTTCTGAAATACCCTGTACGAAGATACATCATTCTACGTCCAATACCAGTTCTGAGCATAAAATTCGGTGGTCGTGGAACGCTGGCATCCATTCTGCTTGCATTTATTGTGCATTACTATGGCACTCTTAAAAAAGTATCCCTTTGATCGACGAATTTTTGACTGGGAAAGGTTTCTCTTACCTGTGGTCTGTGGGTAAGCGCCGACGTGGCACGATACTCGATACTTCAGCTGCTATGAACCTACCTACCTGTGACTTCTCCATAGAGAATGGAGGCGCGCTACAGAAGAGTGGGGCCAAAAGGAAGGGACCGGTTTTTCTGGTTTTTAATCTCTCCAACCATCGTAGCCTATTCCCGCTACCTTCTCCGTGGACACGCTGTGTATATTTTGAAACAGACATACAGTGAGAAACAAAACCGAACACATGCATGGACTTTTAACGTGAATAATATTTTATTCGATGCTTCGGTACAGTAAAAATAAAGAAGACGCTGCATTGTGTGCAACTAAATCGTCTTTCCATGACAAATTTTAACCGTTTTGCGTTCATCGTCGTAGGGGTCAAAAATGACCCACACTAACGAAATTAATACTTTTAATTTTATGAAGCAATAAAACTTTGAAGGAAACGTAGAAATCACCAGTCACTGGTGATAATATAGTTTTAATTTAAAAAAAAAAAGTCATACTAAGAAGGAGAAGTTACGGACTTTGGATGTCCGATTTTAGTCAAACATTTTTTTGTGAATCTAGACCGAAAATGATTAATCATGTTCGACGGTTTGGGCGAATGGGCTTTATTTATAAAGATATTTAATGTTGAAATTTCATCGGACTTGAGGTTTGGATATAAAAAAAAAGAAGGCGCGTTTATAAATGCTGCAATAGCCCTGTGTGCTCCATTCTTCTTCGGTTTACATTTTTCTTATATTTGTTTATCACAATTTCTTAATTAGTGTAATTTTTTGGGGATAGAAAACACACTTTCCTCAATATCTCGAAAACGACGAAACCTAAAAGAAAGTTGTTCAAACAAATACTATGTACCTTTTAATAATGAATTTAACCGTCTAAACATTTTTGCAAAATATTTTAATGCTTTATATTTCTTTAAGCAATATATTGAAAACTAATCATTTTTCATACTTCTACAATTTATTGTTTCTATATTCTATACACGGTGTTTGGCCGAAAAATTTAGGCACCTACCCCCTGTCGATTTTTCTTAAAAATTCATTTTTGATTTTTAGTCATTTTGTTTGACGCCCTAGAGAAAAGTTGTTTAACACTTTTTTGTAGGTACCCATGAGCTCTATTTCAGAAAAAAGTTTCATTGAAATATAGTCACTATTGTAAGAGTTATGGCAGTGTAATTGGACCACTTTTATGGGGTTTTTCTAATTTTACGGGGTCAAGGAGTAACTTTTCTAATATTTTTAGAATTTCTACGTATTCTCCACTAATATACGCGTTGATTGCTTTTTGAAACATTAAAATCGTCCAATCCGTTCAGAAGTTATGACGTTTTAAAGATTCGCATGAAATTTCGGGGTACCATTTCTGACCGGAAATTATATTTTCGGTAAGGAATTTTTTTCTCGAAACTGCGTAGGATTTCGGGAGTATGTGTATTCACCAAAAATGATTGTAATTGTGTCCCGCAACCAAAAATAATTTTTTCAAAATGATTTGGAATTTTTTAATTTAATTTTTTAATAATTTTTTAATGAAGCCTCAGTTAAGAAATTGATATTCTTGATTTTCGTCTTATTTTGGCCTCTAGAATCTCCCATTGAAATTTTTCCCAGAGATGGCCGAACACGTTGTATAAACTATAGACTATGTATATTTAAAAATTTTGATTTGATTCTTTCAATAAAAGTTAGCGTCGATATAATAAAATTATCTTCGATACATAATGGGAATTTTTTACGCGTACACAAACAGTTGTAAAAGTATATGATATTGCAACTGTTTATGTGTTTATTACGTTTTTTATTTTAATTAGTCCTTGCCTGTAAAAACATCTCATCGCAGATAAAAATGATCCGCGGTACTGCTCTGCATTGGAAAGCTAAAAGACTTTTGTAACCGTGTGACCAAAACTATTCTCTGCAACTATTGTTAAATATTCTTTATATTTGTTTTGTTTCTTTTCTTTCTTTTAAACTATTTTTGAATTAAAAATATAAAGCCATAAAGTGTCTCGTGTGTTCTACGTTTGTAAAAATTTGGCAACACCAAACTAAATAGGACGTGTTCGGAGCCGATTTGCCCAAAAGTGTCATGGCTGAACAAAATGGCAGAACGAGGAATCTTGAATCTGTTAAAAAGTTAACAGTACCAATGCTTTAAGCTTACGAAGTCACTTTGTTGATTTATAAATTATCTATATTTGTAGATTATAATTAACACAATGCTTCGTTCAATGCAAATTTCAATTTTTACGTACTTTAGAGACTAAATCGATGCATATAGTTCTATTATCATCGATGCAACAAATGGCAAACCCATTCAAGAACTGAAAGTTATCGTGACCGATGGAGAATGCGATACTCCTGAGTTTAGCAACGAATCACGTGTTTGCGTCAAGGTATTCTACATAAAAAGGACTAACGGGAACAGGCAATAAGCTGGTTTAGTCGTTCGCACGCTTAGTGGTCTGTAGCAGTGCACAGAGTAGCCTGGAAAGCGAAGCTGCATAGCCAAAATTAAAATCTTATTAAATTTCTTTCAACGCAAATTTATCTTTGCATCTTTTTATATAATATGATTGGTATATTGATTCTACATATAAAAGCCTAATGTGATCAGTCAGTAAGCTGGTTTAGTTGTCGCGTGCCTTAGTGGTCTAAAAAGTGGTGTTGCGCGACCAAAATTAAAATAGTACGTATTTCGATTTCGTTCGACTCAAATTTATCTTTTTCGATGCAGTATGATTATCTGCAACTAAAACAGTGGAACGAACTAATAATTTCTGTAAAAAAAGGAAATTTTAGATTAAAAATTTAAGATATTTTAGATATTTTAAGAGATTTTAGATGCAAAGAAAACTCTTACCATAAAAAGAAACATAAAATACCGATGAAAAAATATGACTAAAAACTAAAATGAGAAATGAAATGATATAAAAATATAAAGTATAATATCTGATTAGTATAAATTGTCTGAATCTAATTCTATAGCTAAATAATCATATTATATAGTATATGTATATTATATACATTTCTTTAGTTTCTTCGTAAATACAGTGGATGAAATTTCTATAAGAACACGATGACTTACTGTAAAAGTTCGTTCGTTCTATAAATATATGTTAGTATCGTGTGAAAATCTTATGAACATTGGAGTATCATTGCCGTACAATAATAATAAACTCGCGTGTTCTCATTTTAGAAACAGAAATATTAAAATATCGACCGAAGTAAGGATGAAATTCGTATAAAAGCAGGATTTCATCACAAATACAAGAAACATTATTCCTATCTTATAACGAGTGAATATTGAAATTGAAATAAAAGATTTTATAATACTCACATAGTAATATTGAAAATAATTCCTCTTGTATCAAAATGCCGCGACGATAAGTCTTAAATTCTAACGAGGAAATAAAAATAAACGCAACCGTAAATATGCATTTTTTGAATACATTTTTATTCGTTTTATTGAAGAAAATCGTGAAGACAGTATTATTTTTCAACAAAACAACGCAACAATACATAACGCTAAGAAGACGCAAGAGTGATTTAAATAAACAAAATTTTCCACTTACGAAATAGTCTTGCGTTCCTTCGCTCTAAACATAATAGAAAAACGACATTAAAGACAAATCGAAAAATCAACATTGGAGAAATATACTAACACTATAAATTTAGTTTCTTGAAACAGATTTAAAATAATACTTTGTTCATAACGGAAATAAATGCTTTCTATTATTCTTTAATTATTTCTTATCTTTTTTTTTTTAAATATTATCAAAATTCTATACCATTTTTATACAAAATAGTAGTATTCTTATAGAAATTTTGTCCACTGTAGAGTGATAAGAGCCTCGTACCGTTCGTCAAAATGGGTTTTTCATTCTTGATTTCTCTTTAAAGATTTACTATAAATGCAGACAATATTGGACATAAACACTGTAATCATTACGTATATGTTTATAATAAAACTGTAAAGTGAAAATTTTCAAGAACAAAGGCCTACTTTAACGAACAATAATGAGGCTTTTATCACATTATATTTACATTACAAATTACACATGTCAGTCTTATCTTAAAATAGATATCCACAACCGTGGAATCTTTTCATTCATCCGACATTTTACAAAAACCATTTTGTCAAATCGTCGGAGATCCGAAGACGCATGGTGAGCGAAGTAAATATCTGGTTCTTGTTTAAAATTGCATCGTAATTATACAGTCGTCGATCGAAAATGTCAATTTCTGTAAGTATTAATTAAATTACTTCTACCAACATTGGCCTTTTTCTTGAAATACTGTTTGCTCAGGATCACGAAGTAAATTACACTCCGAGCAGGTGGAGTCGAAGATTTGAGCAAATTAAATTATTGGAACACTACTTCGCATTCGCTGCAAAAGGTAACTTAGGATGATAGATTATATTTCACGATCACACGAATTTACGTATTTTTGCAGTTACGAAAAATGCTCGTAAAACCTTAAAATGCAAACTCGATGTTCCGTATGGAACTACAGACCGAGCTAAGTATGACATATATGGGACCGATTTACCCGAAGGTACGTATACTTTTAACAATTAACCGTAAAACAATTCATTCTAGTTGTTCGACTACAATAAATATAAGGCTAGCTAGTATCCATCTTTTTTAATATAACAAAATGTTTTCTTGAGGGGTAAGATCACTGTAATATCCTGAAATAAAGCGTTTTTTTTTTTGGATGGATGTTATAAACAAGAATGTTATAAATCGTGACGTCAAGTATTATAAAAAAGAATATTTATTCAAAAATAGTGTAAAGTGACGACGCTGGAGCCATTCTCGCGATGCAGATTTGTATCTGGAAAAAAGTAAAAAATTTTCTCTTAATCTACATGTGTATAGCCAGAGAAATACGTTGGGGATTTTTGAAACACTAATTTTTGTGTGATTGGCGAGCATTTGAAGTAGAAAGTTCAATTTTGTACAAAAAATGGGGCCACCATTTGTCAATAAAATTAAAATTAACATTATTTACGTATTTCTTTAGCTATACTCATGTAGATTAAGAGGAAATTTTTTGTTTTTTTCCCAAATACAAATTTGCGTCAGAGCGCCTCAAATTCAACACGCCTCGCGAGGATGGCTCCAGCGTCGTTATTTTGCATTATTTTTGAATAAATACTCTTTTTTTTAACACTTAACGACATGGTTAATAACGTTCTTGAATATTATTATCCTCCTATTTTTCCATCCATCAAAAAAACGCTTTATTTCAGGATTTTACAGTGGTCTTACCCCTTAAAACGATCGCGACACTTTAATTTATATTTGTCTGCTGGTCAACAAAATGTCGATTATTTCAGATGCACCAATATTGATATTTATTCATGGTGGTTATTGGCAAGAAGGTAGCAAAGAAATTGCATCGTTCGCGGCGCCTGTATTTGTCGCGAGAGGAATTAAAGTTATAACTGTTGGTTACGATTTATGTCCGCAAGGTAAATTCTCCGACTTTTTCTATTCTGTTTATTTTGACATACGAAATTAATATTATATCAGTGACATGTATATTTTAGTCAAGCTTAAAGATATAATATCACAGATCAAATTGGCGATCGAAGAGATATTAAAATCAGCTTCGAGTCGCGGTAGTATGCCACGGTGAGTATACATCGTTAAACAAAGAACAGTTTACTTGATTTGCGATGTAACAGTGAAACGACTTCACGCAGGAGCGTATGGATCGTCGGTCATAGTGCTGGTGCACATTTGGCAGTGAGTCTTTTATTCGATGTATCGTGGATGGAGAAAATGGCGAAACAAAGATACTTAAATCTGTTAAAAGGTATCGTCCTAATCGGTGGTATTTATGATTTGAAACCCTTACTCGATACTACTATCAACGACGCTTTGAAGCTAACGAAGTAAGTCTCTGCGTGTTATTTATAAATTATCTATATTTGTAAATCGTAATACAATTCTTCGTTTATTATACGTTTCAATTTTTACATGTTTTAGAGACGAAATCGACGCGTATAGTTTTGCTATCGTGGATACAACCAACATCAAACCCATTCAAGATTTGAAAGTAATCGTCACTAATGGAGAATGCGACACTCCAATATTTATCAATGAATCACGTAAATGCGCTCAGGTATTCCCACCCACGCGTACTGTGATTTTCACACTCATTTTTTTACGTAATCAACGATTAATTTTGCTTTTTTTTCTTCTAGAAACTTGTTACAATAGTGGATAATGTCCAATATGTTTTGCTCCGCGAAAACGTCGATCACTTCGATATCGTAGAAAGACTTACGGAACCGGAGTTTCTTTTAACAAAAGTGATAATGGATAATATTCTTGAAAGTAACAGGGACAGAATTGTGAAGAAATAACATCAAAACGTACAGCTTTAACAATCAAAATTTATAAATAATATTCGACGTGTTTATAAAAAATTTATTAAGTGTAACATATTAATTTATCGATACAGTGTTGTTAAATTTCAAATCGTGTGTAAAAAAATTATTAGTTTATCTACTGATATTATAATTAGTTGGTCATCTGTCATCCGTTAACGATTTTGCGTAACAATGATCGAGATGAATCGAGTTTAATTTTTGTTCGAGTCATGTGGATTTTGATTTAGACGAATTCGATGTTGAAGAATTAACGATACTTTCGTTTTGTTTTGTAGTTAAGAATATAGTTTGATTAGATTGAGGGATTCGTATGACTGAGCTGTTTTGTTTCGTTAATAAATAGTTTCCTTGATTATTAGAGTTCATTTGCTGATTACTAAACTGATTAGATGGCAGACGAACGACCGTAGAATTTTTATTTATACCTACTATCCCGTGCAGCGATGATGCAGCTTGACCTTTCTGTAATTTTGCTGCATTATTTGAATCGATATCTTGGGAATTCAGCCTCACATAATTGTTTGTAATGTTTTTTACCTTAATTATATTTTTACCTGCTGGTATAACCAATGTTTTAATTTGGCCTTTCACGATAGGAAGTATTTTCGATCCAATTTGGATCGTTGTGCATTTTGTCATGTTAGGACTCTGACTGAGTGTTTCCTTCGTTAGATCTATAATGCCGTTGTTAATTAACGTACTTTTCTCTGCCGACGAGTTATCTACTTTCTCGTGTACATCTTCCCATGTTGTAGGAGGCTTAGCAAACGAACGTACTCGTAACAATGGCTTTTCTTCTAATGGTATATTATCCTTTGACTCTTCAATCATAACATTAGGTTCATCCTCTACAACACACATACATAAAATCTAAATGCTTCCTTTTATTTATTTGACGATTAATTCATTTTCATCGATATTACGGTTGTACACTAACCTTTTACTCTATCAATAAGGATTTTATTAGCTACCTTGGTAGATAAAATATTAAGCAATGGTGTTGCATCATTTTTATTTAGCGACCGTGGCTCAGGGTTACTTTTACAATTAGGAATGTTTACAACATCGTCAGCGTTTCTTGACTTTATGTTATCGTCATCGGCATCCTTTAACGTATCGTTGACGTCCGTTTGACATTTTTCCTTTACCTCTATAATGTCGACATCGGATCCTTTTACGCTGCCTTTGTCACTTGTACTGGTGTTATTTTCGTCAACTTTAGCACCGCGTAAACTAATTTCTTCTTCCTCCGAACTAACTGCATCTACATCCGTCCTTGAGCTTACATCGTCTTCGTTGACATCGTCAGTTTCATTGTTACTTTCTTTCTTATCATTATCCGAACTATCCTCTTTCTCTTCGTCATTCTCGGACGATGACGAACTACTACCCATAATATTTAGTTCTTTTACCTCTTCCTGTTTCTTCACGTACTCCTGAAATATATTTGTCAATCGTTTTTCACCCTCTATCTTATTCTGCATTAATTTGTTAGCTAACTCTGCGTCCTTCAAGGCAGGATCGTCATCTTTCTCTTCCAAAAACAAAGAAAACGTGTCCCAGTAATCGTTACGACGGGAGCGTTGCAAAAATTCTCCCAATTCGATAAACGCCTTTTTTGCTGCAACAGGACATAAGCAAAACTACGTGAAATTGCAACTGACGGAGAATTCGAGTATAATTCTACCAACTTACCGATCTGTTGCTGTTTTTTATTGTCCAACTTTAAATTATGCAATTCGTTGCATTTCGCGACACAATGTAGAATGTCACTATAGTCTGGAAAGATCAGCGCGTCCGTATAAACACCGACTTTCTTAAGTTTATTCCTCTTAGATATTTTAGAATTAATGAAGCTTGTGATAGCATGATCTACAGCAACGATTGCAGTTGTACTAAAGTGCTTTGGTCGTAGGTACTGTCGTCCCGCATCGGCATTATCTCCAGTGTATTCGCAGAGTTTGTTATAAAGTTCCACCATTTTATACCTATACCTTTCTAATTTTATATAACTACTATTATTTTCATCGTCAAAATTTATTTCCGATTCTTCCAACTTTTTAATATACTTTTCACACTTCTCCATTGCTTTTAATATTAGTTTAATTTTCTTTTGCGTAGCATCGTACTTCTCTAGATCTACTTTGTTATTTTCATTAGTTTCTCCCATACGAGCGTCACACATTGCACTACTATTCGTATTTGTTGCACTCGAACACGACGTAGTTGGTATGTTTTGATTCCTATTCTCCAATTTGCTCGTGCTAGAAGTACAGTTCTTGCCATTTAACGATAACGTCGAAACTCTTCTACGTCTGTTTTTCATTTCACTCATCACTTCTTTGATGTACACATATAATTTATTTGTACTATTCATGATATCGTGCCTTTTCTCATTCAAAAACGTTGTGAAAGCTTCAGAATTCGCGTATGCCGGATCTAACTGGTCGTAACATCTTTTTAACTTGTTTGTGATAATTTTCATATCTTCCGAACGGTCCTTTTGCAAACACAAACTAAGGAACATGGGAAATATGTCCTGTCCCACAGGTGAAAACGATCTTTTCTCTTTTATAATCAATTGTGGTTTTAGCGTTGGTGTTTCCGGTTTATTTTTCTGTATACTTTTGAATCCATTGGAACTCTTCTCCACATTAGGAAATTCAACATTTTCGTCTACTCTGCGCAACAATACTTTTGTAATCTTTTCAGGGCCATTATTAGCACCATTACTTATTTCAAAAGCTTTTCTTTTTCGCCCACAAGTTACTATCCCTTCATCTTCATTTGGCAGAACTTCCATTTTTACATGAGAGTCACATTGACTTTCCCATTGTTTGCTGTTGCTTTCATCCTGTAACAATTAATGATATACAAGTTTCTGAGCATTCCAACTTTCTAGCTTGTTACTACTGGAAAATCAATCGAATTATAAGAGATCATTCAACATTTATAAACTACAAACAAAACAACCAGACATCTTCCAGTACAGCAAAACACAAACCTTCCCAGTTCCTTCATCGTCAGATGAAATACAAATTACTTCGTCTTTTTCCATGTTACTTGTCCTGATTTAACAGAGAAATTAAATTGCGTTACAACACAACCTGCCGAAAAAATCTGTGACGTTCAATTTGCTGTTAAACAGACATAATTCGATCATAATCGTATTAAAAACATTTTTATCGCTATTTACTCTGTTAGATGTGCTTCAACCACAGGCAAATATAGCACTTAATGATGTCCTAAACTTAAAAAAATACAACAACTGATGCCTATGTTGCTCACTTTCATGGAAATTTTGACTTTCAAAAAAATAAAGCAAAACGAAGAACATACTTTGGGACTCTCACAGGGTAACTAATTCTATTAGATACGTTTCTTACGAGTGATTAGTATTATTTCTTAGGGATTTTATTTCTTATGTGTTAATAATTAATTCAAAAAAACTGTTAAAATAACAGTTATACGTATCTCAGATAATGCTTATCACGATAGGAGATTGAGTAAAATATAAATCTATATGGAATATAATTTTAGTAAGTTGCAAATTCGGTATATGTAATCTTTCAGTTAAATTATATTATTTCTTACTAAATGGATATTATCTTAAAGTAACTTTTAACGTAAACTCCAACTATGTAATTTTATTTAATTAATACTTAAAACAATTTTAAGATAATAACTTGAAAAGTTTACAATATATGTTTACTAGACATTTTTTACATGATATTAGTATAAATTGCAATGATGTACTTTTTTGAATAATAACTAGTATTATTTCGTGTCGTAGATGTCATTTAGTATTTATCTTTAATATTAACTTAATTGTGCAGTTTCAACATAGGCACTATTACGATAGCTCCATTTAGTTAACACTATTAGAAACTTAAAATAATCACTAGGGAATGTTAATACGCTGTATCTACAATTATTACTAGCTGTTCTCTAGGCAGTGGTGCAAGGATTTAAAGAATTCCTACCTCAACGCCGCTTGCGGTGGAATGAAAAATCTCAGCTTACTATAACACCCCACTCTATAGATTAATCCTCTTAGGTAGCTTTATGTAAGATTTAAAGAATTGCATAACTTTAATGTGGAGTGTAGAGTACTCAAGTGCACCATCCGAGATGTTAAGGCACTGGCATGTGAGGATCTCCTCAGGGAGCTCAATATTTATCCGTGAGGGCACCCATATAAGCTTGTTATGGACAAGCTTCATCCATGGGCTGCCTCTCTGACGGAGAACCCGGACCTTCAGTTTTTAGAGGAAGTAGTATCATCCCTATTCCCGGGTGCCAACCGGAATGGGATACCACCTCCTCGCGAGTCCTGGAACCCAGCCAAACCATATGGTCCTAGGAGCTGAAGATCACCCCCAAGGAGATTGACCGGGTAGTGTGTCGGTTGAGGGTTCAAAGGGAGGCTCTGGTCCCGAATAGCGTGCCCCATCATGGCCTTGGCGTCCTGAACCCGTAAAAATTATTTTTTCAATACGAAATCGAGGTCACCTTGATTTTTTTAAACAACATTGCATATTTTTCACTTCATATTATTATAGCTTGTGTTAAAACGAATTCAACGATCTGGTATAATATGATCTTCGGATGACCTTGAACTGAGAAAATTGAGTTCAATTAGCAAAAACGATCAAAGATGAAAATTGATTTATTTTAGAATACATCAATCGCCAAATTGATAAGTTTATTTCAAATAATTATATCATTAAATAAATTCAACGAAAACAAGGGTACCAGGTCGGCTAAGAGGATGAATCTTGAAGGTTTAGATAATCCAGTTCATAATAACTCAACAATAGATACAACAATAATTTATGAAATCATTTATAAGCACAAACGACATACGTAAATGAAATAAATTGAACTTGTGACAAAATTATGTTACAACCTATGTTCAAACTGGAATCCATCTTCTACAACACAGAACTCTGCTCTCTTCACTACACTTTTAGTTGTCACATCAATTAACACATTTCGATCTATGTTATTAGATGAATGTGTTACACGTTCGCGGAGTTCTTGAACGTTGTTAATTGGTCTTTCGTAAACAATGGACTGCAGATGTTCCCAACGACAAAAATCTAAAGGGAATATATCTGGAGAACGCAGTGGCCAACAAATTGGACCATGTGTTCCTATCCAACGATTTCCGAACTTAAAATCGAGATATTGACGAACTATGCGCGCATTGTGGGCAGGGCATCCATCTTGTTATAAACACATGCTGTTTTTGATATTTGATATTATCTAATAAGCCTGGGAATTCTTCTAGCAGGAAGTTAAGATATCACTGCCCTGTTAAGCTTCTTTCGATAAAATATAGTCCGATTAGATAGCCATGTAAAATTCTGCACCAGACATTCACACTAATTTGAACTTGAAAATTACGTTCCCGTATCCAGTGTGGATTTTCCACAGACCAATGATGTTGATTATGACGATTAATGATGCCGTTATTTGTAAAACATGATTCGTTGGCCCACAGAATTGTCCACAGAATTTTCATTAATATTTCAGGATCGTCTTCCAAAATAGTTGATAGCCACGCACAGCGTGTCAATCAGAATGAATCATCTACATATTACGATAAGATGTATATTAAGTCGGTGATAATGGCAGTGACGAAAATCGTAACACAATCGTGATATGTTTATACGTATAACGTGGTGTGTATGTGTTTCAAGAGCATTTAACATCGCTTCAATGCATGGTTTTCTTTTGAGTTAACTTGTACTTTTTACTATGCCTACATGTTATTATCACCGATAAGGCATTCTAGTTAATTCGAGTCCTTGTTTTTATAGGCGTGAATTACTTAGTAAATAGTATATTTGTCGATTGGAAATATTTATCAAAGTAAATCCTATGATACCTACACTGTACATACACGTGTATCTGGCAGTTGCATTGTTCTGTAATTTTATCGCATTTTTACAAAGTCGTAGACAACAGATTACAATGCCAGAGCTACAGCGTTTCTTCTTTTGCTAGATGATTATTATCTACGTTCATACATGCGTCCGTCACACGTACAAATTCAGTCGATATATCTAGGTTTTCCACGGAAAGCTACGATCGGGATGATATTTACGAAAGATATTGTAATAATAATAATAATCTCTGAGATGTAGGATTCATAAGATTGTATAAAACTCTGATTAGTTTACGAGGTTCTGCATGCATCTACCTTTCTAACACACGCATACAAATGCATATACGCACGCATACAATGTCATATCGTATAGTAGCGAAGAGTTTGTCTAAACACGATCCTCTCTGCGCTAGGCGTAGAAAGCACTATTGTAACAGTTTCCATGGGAACTAGTCAAAAGTGGTAAATTTGTTTCCTAACATAGCGTGTTCACGAAATATAGTTTTACCAAGTATCGACAATTTACGAGGCAAATATATATTGGATTCTGAGTTTGGCTTCGTTCGAATTGAAGGTTCAAAACCGTGCCAAAATACGGTAAGCACGGAACTTCAGCCTCCCTTAATTTCTCTACGGGAGTCGGGCACTGAGCCCTATCCTGGTCGCGGCGCTCTCCAGCGAACGATCCTCCCTGCGCGGACCTTGAAAGTATCCGTCGTCGCCGGAGAAAATCATTTGTTCGGGCCCCGTGACAATTCCACCATGCCAAAATACCAAAACCGTGCCACAATAAGGCAAGCACGGAACTTCAGAATGCCGTCGGAAGAGGGTGTTTGAGCACGTTGCCGGCTGAATCCTCGGCGACGAGAGTCAGGGCGGTAAGACAATGTGGCGGAGCTGGTGGAACTAATGCTTCCAAGGGTGGTCGTGACCCCGGAAATTGCCGGGACCCAACCACTGTCTCCGCCGACGTTTCTCTAAGCTCTATCACCCGTACTCCGAAACGTGATCGTACAACGTTCCTGTCGTAAAAACAAGTATTATTGTCTTACGAGTAATGTGGAACGAAAGCAAGTAAATGTAAAAGAACAAAGCAGGAAGATTTACAGTCACAGCCCGGACTTACGTAATTGGTTTCAGAATAGCTGACGCAAGTCAAGATAATCATTAGATTAAAAGATGATTGTTTCATTCTTTAGCAATTGTCTGGAGTCTTGAGTCACATACTTATCATTTACAAGTTTTATGATTTAATCGATTTTATCAATTGTAGTTTTAAAGTAACAGTATAGTTTATAAACGGGCAGTATACAGCAACTATTTTACAATACCTCACACTAGGGTGGGTGCAGTTGGAATTGAAATTTATCTTTCAATTTATATTTTATAATTCGGGTTGTAAAGGATTAAAGGGGAGAGTATTATTTTACCTTTTGCCATCGTATTCGATATCATCATAGTGACAAGCGGGAATGTCGTCCATCTCGCTGTTGAACCACCGATGATAAGCGAGGAACGCCGCGCACGAAGGCGTCCAAAATGTCCGGTCTGTCTGAGAATTAGAGGCAATTTCTTCCGACACGGATTGTAGAGGGGTCTTGGTGAAGCATCTGTTAAGTCCCGGACTAGTGGGCGTGGATACTCTATCGAGTAATCGCGGAGGGCTTTGAGAGGGCGAGGGTCGTGATGTTGCGGAGAGCAAACAACTCCTTCGGGGACTATTCAACAGAGGAAACGGTTCTTGCACCGTAACTGTCACGCTGAGCGGTCTGCTCAACGCGATCGTCGTGTGCTGGGGATCTTTTCGTAGAACAGGATTACGAATGAAGTCGACTCCAGACGCGCTGACGAAGACCCGGTTGACGTAGTCGAAACCCCGACCCATTATTCCCTCGCGAGTGTGACCGAGATCGAACGTGTGGCCTAATTCGTGGAGGACCGAACCGAGAGTGGTGGCTAGACAGCCGCCGTACGTGCCGCGGTAATTGCTGTCGTCCATCAGCTGTTCCGTATCGACGACTGTCGCGTCGAGGAATCTCGGCAACACTTGTGCCGTGCAGGTGGGCCACGTGTGCAGGCAAGCCGAGCCGTACAACGCCAAACCGCCACCGCCTAGGGCCGCGTGACCTTGCGTCCTCGCGAGAGTGTCCTCGTAAGTGGGCAGAATCGGCGCGCCCTGATACCTCGTGCAAGAGAGAATCGCTAGATACTTTCGATCCTTCGACCACAAAGGGCCGGTCAACAATTCCACCGCGATCAGTTTCCAGAGTTCCCACTGATTCATCGCGCGCGCCCTCTCGACGTCGAGCGTACTGTGCATGACCAAGCATTCCAGACCGTCCAAGTCCCGTTCCAATTGAAACGTTTTTCTTCCGTAACCCGCCTCCTTTAATTTTTCCGCGGTAAGGGCCTGCAGAAGACGGGCACCGAGCCCTATCCTGGTCGCGGCGCTCTCCGGCGAACAATCCTCCCCGCTCGGACCTTGGAAGTGTCCGTCGTCGCCGGAGAAAATCACGTAGACCGGCGTCACGCGTAATCTGGTGGTTCTGGGCTCGTGGACGAGAAGCAGCTTTTTCGTTTGCCCGGCAGCCTCCAATTCCAATTTGTTCGGACCCCGTGACAATTCCACCACGGCGCGAAATTCACCGGCCACGATCGGCCATTCGGAACTCTGGTCCTTCTGGTTCCGTACGGTGATGGAGCTGCACGGCGTCGGCGCACGGCCACGTATCAACGCTAAACTGTAGCTCAAACTCTCCCCGTCCACTAAATTCAACACCGATATCTCTTCCGGATTTTCGTTTCGCGCGGATCTGCATTGCCGATTTTCACGCTCCTGCGAGAATTGTCTGCCGGTGTCGTATCGGCACCTATGTTGCTGATGCTGGCGACCAAGATTCGACAGATTCGTGTCTGCAAGTACCTGCGGAATTTTTTACTGTTTTACATACGGTTTCAATGATCTTTTTTTTGCGAAATGATGACGTGACGTTGATAATGAAGGTATGACGGGCACCTTCTTCCTTAACAGATAACAAACCAGACACGACAATGATGAATCGACGAATCGACTGGCTGCTTCCTAAAGGAACCACGCACTAACATCCGAGGTTCCACCTTTCCCTTCCCTCCTAGATGACACTATAAAAACCCAGTTCCCTCCAGCCCTGGAGCTTTTTTAACAATCTTAACCTTGTACTTAAAGCTTGTATTTAAAACGTGTCAAGTAAACATATATAAATATGGTATATTCCTAGCAAACGGACTGTTCACCGATCGGGGTGAGTTATACGTCATTCGATTTGTCTGATTCAGTACATTATTAATATGCATTTCATTATTTGCGGAAATTCGTTACATGTTTGTTAAACATGTATTGAATGAAATTTCTGCTACTTCTGCTAATATTTCATTGAATAAATCCCTATTTTCCTGTTAGGTACATTTCAGGCATCCAATGAAGTTACCCTTCCTGAAAATATAAAATATTGATAGTATTAAATGTTATAAAAAAGATTAAAGAATGTGTGGCATGCCTCCAAGTGGTCTCAATTTAATTCGTATAAGCATCAGTAATGGGATCTTCAAAATTGATGCTGTGATTAATTTTCAAATGGCCTCTGTGATATTTTCTACAACAAAATGTTGGTTTATCAATCTCGATAATCTTCTCTACCTTTCCAATTGCTGTGCAGAAATTATACAGCCAATCGACCATTATTTGTCCTATAAAACAAGACCATTGTGAAACAGTATTTTTATTTAATTTTAATTATATAATAATATGACATTCCTTATAATTGTATATTAACATATATGTTAATTTTAAGACATCTGTAGCTGAGTTAGGTCTGGGTTAGGTTAGGAGCCGGGGGGGGGGGGGGCAATATTTTGTACTGTTGCTGCACATACTGTCTACCTGACCTACTCCTGCATAGTATGTACATAAAAAAATGACTTTTATGCATACATGTTTAACAAATTTGCATTTGACTACCTGACATTTATAATATACACCATGAACACAGTAACGACAATCATTTGTTTCTACCTGTGAACCTGTCAAAATATACTTAACCTTACGTTTTTATTGCAACTTTCCGACAAGTTTAAACAAAAATAACGAATTTCCGCAAATAATGAAATGCATATTAATAATGTACTGAATTAAGCAAATCGAATGACGTAGAAGTCATCCCGATCGGTGAACGGTTCGTTTGCTAGGAATGTTCCACATTTATAACCTGAAACATCTTATATGTTGTACGATGTGACAAAGGCGACGAAGATGGTGACGATGGCGATGACCACGTTGAACGCACGATCGGTTCGCATCGGTGAGTAACGTTGACATCGATGCACCGAACTATGCGTAAAAAAGTAACAAACGATTCTCGCGCGACCGCAGTGTGGCCAGATTTGGCATAATTGACAGAGATGCCAAAATTGCACCGAAGGCACTTTCTCACACTATGCCAAATCACGCGTACGTGAGCTCGTAGAGTTTCGGAAAGTCGACAAAGGCAAACTGCCACATGCCCTCTTTCTCGATTCTCCGAAGCTACCCGAAGTAATTTCGGACCGTCTCGTGGGGGTCGAGAGAGAAAGGCTCACATTTGTTGCTCACAGTGCTTGTTGGATGAGACAGGCTAGTTCCTAGAACGCATTGTGGCTGTATATGTTTAATATTCACATTTTTGCAAAAATAATAAATTTTAGATATATCCTTTTAAATAGTAACATGAAAAATAGCTGTATCAATCTGTATGTTAAAAATTCAAATTTAAAAATATAGTTTCTTTTCTTTGGGGAAAAAATTACTTTGAATAGTTAATAAGATGATTAGATATTTTTGTACAACTTATACATACGTGTGAATAATCATGTTCAATAAACAATTTATTATTTATCTATATTAAATTCGTATGTGTTGAAGCGCCGTCTACCTGTTGCATTCACGACTACAAGTATCTGAATTCCAGTTCCATCCAAAATCTTTTAGGAGAGCGAAAGACTAATTAGGTTTCTGGTTCGAGACTTTACCGTTATATTCTTAACATATTTGTGCTTGTAGAAATAAATTTTCCTAAACATTTACTTAGGATTTACTTGTTAAACGCAACAAGCTTTTGTCATTTCCATTCATATGCTTAATATGTGCACTTTCGTTGTATGGCTCGCTTCGGTACTTTTCTGACACTTCACAATACATGTTCTGAAAATGTAATTCTGAATAAACTTTAAGAAAACAGAATGGCTTTTTTATGTCCGGTGCGTATTCGGCGAGGAAAGAAAAAGAAACGTGAGTAGAAAATATCGAATAATATGCCTTAAATAAATTAATTTTGATATAATGTTAGATTATCATAAAGTATACATATATATATGTATATGCATATAATGTACATACCATTTTTCTAAAATTGTTATAATATCATTAAATATAGTTAGTTAATATTCATAGATTATCTTGAATTTACAGTGTTTCTCCGAATTGTGCATAATGATTAAAGCTCAAAGTTTTTGAAAAAAATTCTATTAAAAATTTTACATACAATAATTAATTTTTTATATTAGAACATATGCTAAGAATGCACTGTTATTGCAGTTTCAAATATTGCTTATTGCAACATATTATTTATGATACTATTATATATTATTTGTTATATTATTATATATTAATAATATTATATATTATTTATGATACAGCTGGAGTACATAATTTTAATTTGGAGAAAGATTGTGTTGGAGCGGGAAGTACAGGATTGGGTTTGGGAACTAAAGTGCCATTACCTCCTGGACGTATAACAGGAAGTGCTAGTATTGAAACTTTAGTCAGAGTAGGCATTGAAAAGGAAAATGGACTTTCACCAGATAGTAAAATGGTCATTGTCCATGACTTTACACCTTGTGTTGATGATGAACTTCAAGTAAAACGTGGCCAGGTAAGCAATATTTTATTTAATATTTTGAATGATATAAAAAAAAAAATGTAAATAACCCATTGTATGTTTGTTTTTGTTCTATCTTCTTGTATTTGCTTCATATTTATGAATAATACATGTTTAAATTATTATTCAACTTTAATTTTCATCCTGTTTGATGTTGAATGTAAACTGCATTTTTTTATGGTGTTGTTTTGTTTATTTTTTGCATGTTTTAGGTTGTAAATGTTTTATATAGAGAGAATGATTGGGTGTATGTAATAGCAGCTGATACATGTATGGAAGGCTTTGTTCCACATTCGTATTGTGCACCTTACACATCACAGCTTGCTGAATTAACACTTGCTACTCTAATGAACAATGTGAAAAAGAAACTGCCAAGGTCTAATGAGACTGATTGTGATTTTGCTGGTACAGGTCGTTCACAAACATTAGATGCACAACAAACTGACACTGGATCAGCATCAGATTGTGAAAGTTATGCTCGTAATGTTACTACTGCTGATGTAAATGTTAATCGATCTAAAATTACACAGTCTCAAAATTCTATTCAAACTATATCCTCTCAGGCAGATATACATCCGTTCTTTAAGGTGTGTATATAATATAAGTTATATAAAATCAAATAAAGTTTTTAAATTTTACTCTCTGTAAATCATATTTTTTTAAAATAAATTCTTTAGCGAAGAATTCTAAATTTAAATACAGTATAATATATTTGTAATATGCATTACAGGACCCATCAGCAGGAAGATACATTGTACTTTATACTTTTGTGGCCAGAGATGAAAATGATGTTAGCGTAGAAAGGGGAGAATTTGTAACTGTTCTCAATAGAGATGATCCTGATTGGTTTTGGGTACTTAGACATTGCGATGGTAATGAGGGTTTTGTGCCATCTGGATTTGTGTATCCAGGACATGTTCTTCATTCTTATGCAACAACTACTACAACTACTACTACTACCACTGCAGCTACAACATCTACAGAGACACATAGTTTAGGTGAGATTCACTCTTTATCATAGTAAATAATACAAAATTCGATTGGTCTAAATTCATAGAAACTTATAATTCTGTTGGAAAAGAAGTCGATTGTTTTGATACTTGCTGCTGTTCGATGGTGGATTTTTATCGATAGTTACGCATTGTTCAAATTAGAGATTGAATATCGATATATTATTGCGACGTAATCGATATAAGACGATTCACACCGATATTTGCCATCAATGTTGGTAAAAATATCGAAATATACTTTTTCGAACAAAAATTTCAAAAAATATATTTTTTAAGAGATCGAATCGATAACAAATTAAAATAAAAATATAATTGATTGGACTACAAACTAAATGACGATCTTTCTAATTCAAGTTTACCCCTTGCAAAATCAAGCCATACATAATATCTTACTAGTTCTTTTTTATTTTGAGACTTCTATCAAAGATCCATTGGATATCATATTATACACAATTACGTCTAATTTATTTTTGGTTTTTGTGTAAATCCTGATTTGAATGTGTTGATTTATTGTAATATTTAATTTGAAGGAAAAGGCAGTAACTCAATGCCAGGTAACGAATCATTACAACAAAAAGGTTTGCGAGATTTTCGTGACGAAACAAATGGTACAGAATTAGTTGTACTTTACGATTATAAGGCGCAGGCGCCAGATGATTTATCTGTGAGGAGGGCTGATTGGATATATGCAGATTTGGGAAATCAAACAGTAGATGGTTGGCTGTGGGCGTATGCACCCAAAACCCGCAAATACGGTTTTATTCCGAAGGCGTATGCGCGTCCTCCTGCTATGACAAGCTTATGATACAAACTATAATCTTGTATATCTGACATTTTACGCATATATTCAAATAACAAAGTACTTTTATATAATGCTACATTTTAAACAGTGCCGAAAAGCGTGGAAATACGAAAATTACACTTCTCTCTGTGTGAGTATGTTATACTAACACTCTTAATAGAAATATTGAAATTTTATTTTATACATCTACACTATTTTTATAGTATATTTAATGTACAGTGACATTAACATTGAGTGTAGCGCAATCGGATGTAATGTGATTAAGGAGGCCTTCATGCAGAACTATACAATCACCTGTTAAAAAAATATCTTCAGGACACTGAGCTGTTCTTAGCGAATTCACTGGACCTGTGTATGCCAAGGAACGTAAGCCATCGCCATCAATCTTATCCACAGCCTGTTGTGGAAATAGCCCATTTTTTATTATATGCATATCATTTATATAATGTACATAGACATAATTACTTGTCTAACTGAATGTTCTTGATTGAAACAATATACCTGAATACTACATAGAAGTTTTTCTGCCGTGTTTCCAATGTCCAATCCAGCAACCCAAGCAATAATTATATCTTTTCCATGAAAGTTTTTTTTATTATCAAATTTATCAGCATATACATGTTGGTCTCTACAATGTAGTCGAGCGACTAATACTGGTAATGGTAAACGATTTCGGAATTTTGGATTGATTTGACTACCATTGAATAGTCTTGCAACAGGATTTCTTATTGCAAAAATTTGAATTAATTACATAGTTTTAAAAAAACAGAAACTGTTAACCCTTCGCGGTCGATCGCCGTATACATATTTGTGCCTGCGTAAACCATCAACGTGGCATACAAACTCACATATGCGTCGCTCGTCTGCAAATTTTGCTTATGTAAATTCTTAACAAACAATGTTATTAACCAGTAAACATAATTTAAAGTTTCTTTTACGCGTTCAAAATTACACATCTTGAAATTGTCTAGAAAAAACTTGTTAAATAAGTATAGCTAAAAAATGCTTTCGTCCGCAAAGGGTTAATATTAAACTGTAAATATTAGATTTTAGACACTAATATTGGATAAAAAATAATGAAAATTTCAGAGTAATTATCATAGAATTTTTGTTTTCTTTTACTTTGTACGTAAATTAAAGAAATTGAATAAAATATTTATTTCGTTTCGTATCTTTTATGTTCTATAAACGCTAATAACTTTAGAAACTTTGTTATTTAAAATTAAATGAATATGCGCAATACTTGTTTGTTAATGCAATGGAAAGTTTCATCTATGCAATTGAGAAGTTTTGGCGCGTGTAATTTAATATATTGCGTTATGCTAATATTGATATATTTATATATACTCACGGGAGTTTACCAGAAACTAAAAGGAGAGCCAAGCACAAACTGGAATCCAAAGATAATGCATTGAAACTGACAGTGAGCGTACTCTTAATACCTGGTTCTACGTTTAAAATTGGTACTTCCGGATGATCGAAAATAAAATGATGCGTTAATGCTGAAAAAGCTACATTTATGGCACAATCAATTCGCGGACAACGAATTGGTCTACGAGAGCATTCCGATGTAATTTGTCCATTAAATTTAGCTTCGGACATGTACAAGTCCGAATTTCCCTTTTGAAATAAATTAGAATAACTATATTGTTGCCATTCTTTACTGTTATGTTTGTTTCTATCTTCTTGAGTATTACTTTTATCTTTTATTTGTTTATAATCAAAGCTCCCATCAGAATTTTGGACATTGTTAGGTACTACGGTTAAACAATTTTGATTCCAAGATTTCGTATATGCTTGCTTAACATTAAAGGGTATACATTGCTGTACACGTTGATGATTAACATATTGTTCCGATTGCTGTTGTGGAATTTGTGTTCTTGACTGCTTGCATATGGAATTCAAACTGGTATTGCTCTCCCGCGATAAACTTACGTTAGATTGTTGAGATTCCGAATGACAAAGAATGCAACTCGGATCTGCAACATGTAAACGTCTAAACAAAATTTTTTTCTAAAGTTGTAAAACAATTAATTTTGTTCAGAAAGGATTATGAGTATTAATAGAAATTTATAAGCAATTACTTAATAACGCTTTTAATTCTGTATGACGTCTCATAAAAAAAATATATTTTATTTAAAAATGCATCTTTGATTCTTCTTAGAGCTATGATATAAGAAGAATATAATTGTGAAAGTGTACATTAATTAACCTGATGGAAGTGTGAAACGCAGAATGCATTGTTTACACAAAGCATGACCTTTGGGACAAGGAACATTTATATTAAAATTAGAATTCATGGTTCCAAGCGTAAGATGGCAAATAGCACAAGGTCCAAACATTGTATTTGTTCGTGATTGCAATACTTCTTCATTTTGCTTTTCATCTTCTACCTTTCTTTCTTTTTCATTGGTCATATTAATTTTAAAATTTTCTTCTTGCATCCTCCTTTCATCACTCAAACTTTAGACTGCCAGGTAAAAGAATTCTATTAAGCTATTGTCATATTTAAAGTATTATTTTTAATTTTTTGCCTAAAATTGCTAATAAGATATTCTTTTCAAGCGAGAAAGAATTCAAATATACCTTATTCTTATTATATTATTTTTTAAGCCTAATATTTGTAATTTCTAGCCTAAATGATAATAATAATTTTACATTGAAATTAAAAAAAGGTTTTAATAACACTTAAAAAAGTCTTATTAGATTTTGTACATTAAAAGAACTATTTCTTAGATTATAAGTACATGAAAAAATAATTTGTTCCTTTGTTAAAATAAAATTTCAATAAAAAAGAATTAAAGTTTGTCTATTTGCAAAATCATGTGCCTCATTTTTATTATAAACTAGTATATCTCTTTTAACGATAACTTTTGACTATTAACTTACAGTTATTAACTACTAACTTTTAACTTAGAGGAAGGAAAATGAAAATAAAATAACATTTTAATTGACAAGATTTAATGTCTGTACAATAGTACGAAAATGATAACGAGAAATTGTGTAGTATAATAAACAAATAATCACGAGAAATAAAAGCATTACCAAATATAACATTAATATCTATTAGTTACAATTATTTTTGTCTGTGTTTCCAACTTCCACAATTCTGGTAGTATTATGAATAATTTCCAGCGTGATATTTCAACCAAAATTTTCGAACAAATGGATGCTATTTTACGAACGATCTGTTATTCAAAATTCTTATACTTTTTATTCGCTATAATTTAGTTAACAACTGTTTACGCCCATCAACGTGATAAACTTTGATACGTATGATTTGTTAATTAGATTTGAATACCCATCTTGACGTCTGTATTTTTTTGTCATTTCCGATACCTTCAAATATTTAAGAACTTTTCAAAATGACTCGAGGGTGGTTCGCATAAAAACGAAACCTTTATTTAATAAATTTATCGAACTATTATTTTAGCAAATTGAAAAAATTATACGATGTTGGTTAATATTTATACTGTTCTGACAATAAATCGGCAGAATTGTAGAACTATCGAGCAGGGAATAATTATATGTAAAAAACTGTATGTCTATATAAAACATTTCATTTTCGAGTACAATTTTCAAAATGTACACTGGGAGTCCCAGACTCCCAGTCTGGGGCGCATTTATGAAGCTAGCACAACGATTGTGATGAATGATACAATTGTACTAAATATGTAATCTTTTTGAGACCGTAATGTACCATCAGAAAGAGAAAATAATAAGCAGTTAATCGGTAACTATTTAATTTGTATCTCAACAGCTAATCTAATCTAGTATATTATTCGTGGTAACCTCTAGTCACTATATCGTCATGACTTCCGTTGCCACGTGAAAATGAATCTGTAGCATAAGGTTTATTTATGATCTCCCTAGTCATCTCAGACACTAGTGACTTTCCCCTTCTACGGCACGAATCATTGTTCGTGGGTACATGTACGCGTCTGCCGCGCTCGATGTAAACTAAGTCAATAAGAATTGTGTCAGTAATTTTTTAATTTCGTATTCTTCCCTAGATTATTTTAAATGATTATTATAGGATTTAGTAATTTCTAAAAATACTTGTAAATGCATTACAATATAAATATGATAAGGCACGTTGTTATTTTTTGAAGATTGGTAGGTTAGTATGAATAATGCGAATATTTTTTGGAATATTTTGTAGAATAAAATCACTTCTTGTTTTTTCGTGTACTAAATTCTTGGATTTCGGTATACCTACAAGGCAGAAGAGTCATCGCAATTAAATTGAATACAATTTGGCAATAATTGAAAATGAGCAAAAAACGCAGCCGACAACCAGATGCAAACAGTGAGGTGATTGATGGGTCTACCGATTCTTGCGATGAATCTAGCAATGCAGGTTAGAATTTGCTTCCTTTGAGAAGCACGTTAAAACGTTATTTATATTATATCTGTAGTTAAGGATAGCACATTTCTGAGAGCTCCTCTTAAAAATAATTGTTTCTCTTTTAATTATGTTGAAAATTGCATATTAGTGTAACGAACAATATATCGAACTACATTAGAATTAAATTCTAATTTAGTATAATAATCGGTAACATTTGATACATTAAATTTCTGATTAGTATGAATTTTTTTTATAGGTATATTATTTTAAGAATTAATATATCTTTAGATATATTTAAAAATTAATTCGAAGTATACATGAAGTAGTATCCAGAAATGAGGATTTTTGTTTCTTTTATATTTTCTTTATTTTATTATAAAATAAGATTAGAGTTATCATTACTGTATTGTTCTATCTACATGCAATTAACTATGTACCTTCGATAGTATCTGCTTACTAATATTTAAATGTTATAATATCTAAAATATAGCTAGTATTATATTAAAAAAAGCATTAATACATGAAAGAATAATTTGTTATTGTTCAAAGTTTATAAATCATTTCTTTTTTTAAATACTTTCAAACATGTAATTTAGATTTTCTTTTGTAAATTCCATCAGATTTGGTTACAAAAGTCAAGGAAACAAGGAAGTTATGGGTGTAATTAGCAGAAAATTATATTAATTTTAATTTATATGTATTCTCATATAGTTATACATTTTTATAAATGAAATTATTATAGAAACTTAAAATTGCCAGAGAAATGGTTTCCTCTTTCACATCAATGATTAAAAAAAAAGAATCTTAATTTGTTTTGTGTTCCATTATAATTAGTATTAGTAGTGAAGGAAGCTTATAAAGAGATTTTTAAATGAAACAGAATAAGTCTTTCTGCCTCTACTTTTAACATTATAGTCATTAGATTGATTTTCTTTTTACAGGTAGTAAATGCCCCCATATTGTTAAGGGGGTAAATTTTAACAAAATTAAGAAATATGTCAATAAAATGGAAACTAATATAGAATGTTCAGCATGTAAGAAAAATAAAAGCCAGTTCTCAACAAATAAAGAAGAGGTATTAATATCACAAACTAAATCTTAATTCTTTGTTATTGATACTTGGTTAAACAAAATATTTATACCTACATATGTTTCAGGATTGTACAGTAAATTCTGTGACATTGATTTGTTTACAATGTGGACACCAAGGTTGTGGAAAAGAGGAATGTGGACATGCTTTAGAACATTATAAAAAACCACATAGTGACTGTCATTTCATAGTTGTAGACAATCTCTATTGGAGCGTTTGGTGTTTTCAGTGTGAAACAAAAATTAGTATTGGCTGTAGGTATGTGTAAAAAAGATGTATGCATATACAAAGACGTACAATGTAAATTCCATACATATGTAAAAAGTTATTTGTATTTTTTAACAGATAAAAGTTTCAAGTGTAGCGACATCATTTTGTGTAATTTACAAACCATGTGTCTAAGTCGAAATCATTTGAAAATTTGAAATTATGGTGAAACCAATGATACAATAAAAAAGAGGGCGATTTTTCTTGCAAAACTAAATGGATAATTTGAATTAAAATTTTTATTGTATGAGGTTTCATTTCTGAGATAATTTATTTTGAAAATTTGTCACATATACGTGTAACTATAGCTCAAATTAGTAAAAGAAACTTTTCTATGCGTCATAGTTACGTTCACGCACATTTGAGTAATTTTTAGAACTGATTTTTTCAAAAAATTAAACCTTATATGAAAAATGGTTATTCAAAATTTTCGATTTATTTTTACACGAAAGCCACTTTCTGTTTGGCTATACTACGATTTCCGCTAGTTTCGTCTCGATTTTATATTTTCTTATTTTCTCATACCACTAAGAATCGTGAAAGTACTTCATAAAACGAATATTAAAATGGTCTTTGAATTCTCAAAATTCCAAAGTACCAATAGTCCTGGAAATGTCAGAAATCGCGGACACTCCTAATAATTGTAGTAAAATTTACGATTTTCCTTATACAGATGATAATAAAAATCGAGTTAAAATTTACATAACTGTAAAGTATTGGTAAATTTTAAATAACATAGTAAATAATGATTGTATGAAATTTATAATTTACTTAAAATTTTATATACATTTAACACAATGTGATTAAATAAATCGATATCGAATCATATAAAAAAACGCTAGAAATTAAAGAAAAGTCGAAAATTTTTATAAACGCAATTTTAATTTATGTAGACGATTTTGAAACGTTGTAGGCTGTTTAAATATACAAATAATACTTTACTATATCTTAAAATTTAAGCCTTAAACAATTAAGTAACATTAATTATTATTGTACGTTAAATGAATATTTTCTATTATTAGAAAGAAGCTTCAAGAAACAGTGGAATTTATAAAACGGTCTGCCGCGGTAATACGTAATCTATCGCAAACTAACATGGTGTTAACTCGGTGCCAGAAAGAGACTGTAGATACAGATGTACAAAAAGATAAAGTTTTATTGAACTGTCGTAAGGTTGGGGTATGTATATTTTTATTCTTTTATTTTTGTGAATGTTAATCTTTTGATTGCTGTGAGGACACGCAGATGCTAAAAATAAAACTCGCACCGTGTGTTGTCAGGTGCTTGGATTTTGTTCCACAATAATTGGAAATAAGTATCGTTAGAATCGATTGTATTGTAATTGTTTATCGAGTATCGTGCTCTTAATTCGTGATAGTTGTGCTACGTGTCCGCTCGAGAATTTTACACTCGATGATCATTATTAAGAGTAAAACTGTAATGGACACAGTATCGAGAAAAGGGGTTCTTTCGCACGGGTTACACGGTACTGAATTCATCGGGATTTTTAATTCTTTAAGAAAGTTGTTAGCTTTGGCTTAAATAATAAGACCAAAAGTATGTCCACGTAATTTTTGAGCTGAGGTACAAAATACCATGCCGTACAACTCTTCCAAGACCAACGATATTTAACAAAATGAATATTGACACGGCAATTCTTAAAATTTTCAGAAATTTCGGATATTTTTCCGAAAATGCCCGGGATCCCGTCCCAACTCATCCCGTTCCGAGCATCCCGCACACCTCTGGTAATAATTGTTTGTATGTATAATGTTAAAACATTATCAATCTTTAAACTACTATAATTTCGTGAAAAATGAAATTATTCTAAAGATTAAACTTTCTACTTTCAAATTCCTCGGTTGAATCTTTTCAACTAACCATTTACACTAAGAAGCAAGTAAGGAAAGAAGAGGGTGTCATTCTAAACAAATTTTTAAATTCTAACGGTCCCCGAAAGATTAATAAATTTGTTATGCAACTGAAACTATCATGGATTTAGAGATTAAAATCTCTTCTTTACAATGATCTCTTGAAAAGTTTATGTATAATTTTTTTTTTATATTTTATTTTACTTTGAATAACGATACTCACTCTATAAGGAATAATAGCGAAGAAAGACCAGTAGAATTAATGTGCTCCCTTCTCAGAAACCTCTGAAATGCCATTTTTCAGAGTATGTCTCTGTAAAAAAAAAAATCTTTAATGTTGATAGCAATTGTTTTTTAGTTCTTTATACGATTAGTATATAGGGTAAAAGAAAAATTAGTTTATTAGTTTTATCGAATTTTAAAGATTTAGAAATGAATTAGCGCAGTAGGGCCTTGTTTCATAGTATCTTGCAATCAAAGGGTTAACAATTTTGAGAGTTTCATTTTCTATGGAACGTACGTTTAAGAAAAAGAAATTTATGTTAAGAAAATGTACACATTTTTATTGTCCCAGGGTTTAATGAATTTGGGAAACACTTGTTTTTTCAATGCAGTTCTACAATGTTTAGCGCAGACACCTTTCTTAGTGAAAGTTCTCAACGATCTACGTCTTCCTGGACAGAAATTTATTCTACCAGGAGGGAAACACAAGCTTGCCAATAGCTCAGAAGAAGTCGAACTTGTGAGACAATTTTACAATATAGTTTTACAAAATAGAAAACAATCATTTTTAAATTCATTTTCAAATCATAAAATTGGTTTCAGCCACCCATAGAGGGTACTTTAGAAGGTTGGGGCAATTTCACTTCAGTTTTATACAAGACACTTGTGGAAATGCAAAGCTCTGATGGAAATCAATCTTACCGCCCATCGGAGTTGTTAAATTCGTTTAAGAAAAAAACAATGCAATGTATGGATGGCGGGCAACACGATTCACATGAACTTCTTAGACACCTTTTAGAATTAGTTCGAAATGAGGATCTTAGGGTAAGATTACATTTTTACAAATCGTAGGGTGTACAGTTTATTAATGTTACGGTTTTATTAATGTTAATAAATGAAAGTGAAAATTATTTTGATATTTTAGAGATACCAGAGTATAATTTTAAAAGAAGTTGGTTTAACCGAAAAAACAAATCCAGAAGGGGTGGAAGACAACCTCAAGTCTCGTGTAAAATTCTATGGAAATCAAGCTAGTGCAAGATTACTTGGGCCGGATTTTGTTTTTCGTGGAGTTTTGGTTTCCACGTTGGAATGTCTAGACTGCCATCATTCTTCGCAGAGAACAGAACCTTTCTTAGACCTCAGTTTGCCAGTAATGGTTGACAAACCACAGCCGCCAACGTTAAAGTAAGTTTTTCTTTTAAATGTATGAGGAAATGAAGGATACAATTGAACAACAATGATTAATAATTAAATTACTACAAATAATTATCGATTTATCCTGTCTATGAGATAATCACGTACTCCTACTGCGAGTTCTTAAACCTCTCTGTATACCTTTATTCCATTGTCCTTCCGGAAGACACTTGATAAACGGAACTTTTTTTTTATACGTGAGGAAACCCTCGTAAATACGGATAGTGCCATGCTCTTACCGGCTAAAACCGCACGGGGACCATCGTCAGGGTCCTTGGCGGCGGACCGAGAACTCTAATGAGACAATTACAGAGTTCCTACTTGGAGTAAATCTACTTGACAGATGGAACTAGACACACTCTATCTTTCCCGAGTCGCTAATTTCGTGCTCCGAGTCGACCTGTTAAATCTGCTTGTCTATCTCTATCTCTCGTTGAGCCGGGTGGGGACTGACCGTTGCTTAGAAACCAAAACAAATATGAAGAGGGATTAGTTTGTACTTCCAGAGTCTAGGGGATCTGGGTTAGGTCAATGCCAACGAAAGTTGATCCTACGCATCCTGGTCGTGTATGACACTTCCAAAGGGTGGGGATAAGAACGATTCTATACTCTGGGCCATAAAGATAACACATCTTATAATAGATTTTCTAATAAGAACGATAGAAATGAAAGCTACAGAAAATAATCTAGTGCTCGCTGTTTCTTTTCCATGTACATTCGATGACATTACAGATGAAATACAATATCATTTAACTCTTTGGGGCCCGCTGGGATTAAAATTGTTTCACCTTCTTGATGCACCGTAACTGAATTTTTTTCTCGCAAGTGGGTAGAATTTCGGAGGGTAGAATCTTTTTAGAACGATTTGAAATTTTTTTAATTTTGTCGAAAAATTTCACACATTCTCGAATTTCTTTCTAGAAAATGGGTAGAATTTCAGGGGTAGGTCTATTCATTAAATATGATTATAATGGACCCCCGCAACTGAAAATAATTTTTTTAGAACAATTTGAAATTTTTTAATTTAGTCAAAAAATTTCACACCTCGAATTTTTTTCTCGAAAGTGGGTAGGATTTCAGGGTTATGTCTATTCACCAAAAATGATTGTAATCGACACCTGCAACTAAAAATAATTTTTTTAGAACGATTTGAAATTTTTCAATTCCGCCGAAAAAGTCCACTTTCCTGAATTTTTTTCTTGAAACTGGATAGGATTTTGGGGGGTATGTGTATTCGCCAAAAATGATTGTAATTGACCCCCGCAACCAAAAATAATTTTTTTAGAATGATTTGAAATTTGTTAATTTAATTTTTTAATAACTTTTTAATGAAGCCTTAGTCAAGAAATTGATATTTTTGATTTTCGTCTTATTTTGGCCTCTAGAATCTCCCATTAAAATTTTTCTCAGGGGTGATCGAACACCCGTGTACCATCGTATACAAATAAATTTCTATGAAATTTTATCAGCATATTTAACACAGGCCAACTGTGGGGTAGATAGATCAGCAAGAAAAGAAAAGTAAATTTACCTCAATAATTTTGACCGCCCAACAATCTTGAAAACAAGAATAATTTGTATAATAATAGCAATTGTAACTGAATAATTTAACGACGTTTATATTTATTTAAGAAGGAGAAGCAGTGGTTTTGAAGATATTTTCGATACGACAGAGAAAAATATCTCATGTGAACCTTCAAAGTACCAATTAAAAAAGGAAAAAAAAGTTGCTCGAAAAAATCGGAAAAGTAAGAAGCAAGAAATGTGTGACTACAAGAAATTTACGTCTAATAGAAACAACACTATCGAAGAACACAATGGCAGCATACTTAAATTAGGTAAAGTACACTGAAACAAAAATCATTATTCGATCGATGGTTATAAAAATATATAAAATATTGATTAATTTCATTGTCCCTGACTATACTATAAACTACGTATACAGCGTAATGAAAAATGTATGTTAAATAAGGTGATAGGAATTTTTGTTTACAGAAGAAAGTGATGCGGACGTTGAAGACAATGTAGAAGCAGAAGTTCTGCTTCCAGAAATCGGCGAATCTGGTTATAGTTCAGAAAAACAGTCAACTTTGGCAAGTCCTGCTTCTCCTTCGATTGATCCAGTGAAAATAGATGACACGATGAATGAAGCGATATTAAATAATTACATGCAATTTAGTCCAGTAGATAATCTATCTTCGATGCAACTTCAAGACTCTCTCGATACAGGCTCATTGCACAGGTACACGAAGAATAATAGCCTAAAGAAAATTATTGTTTCTGTCAAATAATTTTCTTTAATTCGATGATTAATTCTTTTCTCCAGCCCAAATCCATCGGACGAATTTATTAAAAACGAATCGCAAACCAAAGTTTTGGATAGACTAGATAGTTCTGAGAGTTTAGAAAATAAAATGGAAGTTGAAACCGACTTTCCTATACCTGTTTTTTTAGCAGCGAGCTTGGATGTAACTAATTCGGAAGAACCAACAGTCAGCTACGACGCGATTACGTCGGAAGAAGCTCCCTGGGTTCAGTGGTACTGTTTAACATTATTTTATCACATCAATCACATAATTTAGCGTTTTAATGAAAATTAAAACTGTCCATTCTTATATTAAAAAATTTTAATTTTTTAAGGAACAAGTTTTATTAATATACTATATAAAACACGTATGATTAAAAGTACAAACTAAACAGTGTCGATATTATAAACTAAAATTTAGAATAAAAATTAAATCCCTTTTTTTTTATTTTATTTAAATAAATATTTGAATTCGCTACAAATGTAATGAATTGTTTAAACACAGGAAAAGAAAATGGAAAGCAATCGAATATTCAAACGAGGCTTGCAACGGAATCAATGGTGTTTCTCTCGGGATATCGAAATTAGAACTTGGCAATTTGCAACCGTCTCATACTAGATATGCAACTAAGGAGGGAGAGTGTTCGATTCAATCCTGCTTAAATCAATTTACAGCTTTGGAATTAATGAGTGGTAATAATAAAGTTAGTTGTGAAGCTTGTACTGCCAGAGAGAGAAAGGTATATTGATTTTGTCTAGAAGTATAATAACATTTTTTTTTGTTAATAAACATATTGCAAACAAGCGACGTTTTTGTTTTTGTCTAAAATATTTTAATAAAATCTAAAAAGTGCAAACATATTTTTTAATATCACATACAGTGCAAAGTACTATTTTTAAAATTTGGTACATAGCGTTTAACGTGTTAAAAATTGAAAATATTCAACTATAAGATTGTGGAAGTATTTTATTATTGTTTTAGGTGACAGAGAACTGTAAGATGATATGCACTCCGAGTACAAAGCAATATCTTATTTCTCGTGTTCCGGCAATTTTAATACTCCATCTGAAACGGTTTCAAGCGCAACGAGTTGATTTTCGGAAAGTAACGAGGCATGTTTCATTTCCGATAGTGCTGGATTTAGCACCCGTTTGTAAAAATTGTAAAAAAGGACGACTGTATGCATTATATGGTGTTGTTGAACATAGTGGAACCATTCATGGAGGACATTATGTTGCTTATGTGAAGGTAAATATCGAACTATTGAAAAATTAAGTCTTTCCGGTAGATGTTTGGGATATTCACGAGTTTGTGACAGTTCTACACACATCCGTATATGCTGTGTATATAAAATATAAATTATTTTAATTATTATTATGATATATTTTAAAAAATTATATCTAGAAATGGCCAAAAGAAAGCAAACGTCTAGTGAAAGACGTGAACTAGAATATCATTACAACATGCATACATGAAAGTCAGGAGACACTTTCTATCTTTCAATCACGTTTCTACATTTTTTATAACATTCAAACGAGAGTTGAAGAAACCATTGTAAATTGAAACATTTTGTAAACTGTAAGTTTCGTTTTTTTAGTCACGTCAACCGTTAGCATCAGACGATCCTCGATGGTCCTTTTTGCCGTCGAATGATATCGGGGACCGGAAAGGAAGCTCGTCTTCTACAAGTTCAGATTCTGAAACTGAAGAAGCAGCAGCAGACCTGTCGTCTACAGTGGAACCTCCACCAGGAAAGTGGTATCATGTTTCGGATTCTAGGTATGTATTTTTCTTTTATTATAAAAATTGTAGCTACAAAATTGTAGTTTCTTTAGCATTGTAGCTACCTTCTTTAGGGGTGTCAAATAACACACTCATATTTATGCGTGTTGTATAGTTCAGGTCTATTTAAGATATTTATGCACTTGTCATCCAGTAGTTTAATTGTTCAGCTGAAGTAATATACAGTGTATCCTACATACCTTGTCCATCTGAATATCTTCGATGTTTTTAACAATACGTGAAAATGTTATTTACAAAAGTTGTAGATTTTAAGAAAGAACATAATATGATATGAATGGTTTTTTTTATTAGTGTAGGCATGGAGGAAATATAGTGGTCAGTTTTTTTTTTTTTTTTTTTTTTTTTAATGAAACATCGAATTTGTTATGCTCGATATCGATAAAATGACATATTCTGAGTACAAGACTATTAAAATTTATTCTAAAACTTACCATTTTTGAGATATTTGGATATCTTCTAGCATAAATTAAAATAATTTGAATAAAAATATCATATTGACTTCGTATTTGCTAATCGAGAAACTTGCGAACACTGAAAATAGAAAGAAACACTAAATGTTTATTTACATTTGAACTGCTCAGTACATTTTCGAATATGTTTCGTAATGAAAACAATAGGATGAACAGAGTCAAATAACGAAGATATCCATATAATTGTTTGTTATATACTCGAAAGTAAATAAAGTGTTAATAGTTACTAATAGGACTATGGCAATAATCAAATCAAATGTCTTCTATTGATAAAAAGAAATTTGCATTAAGATAATGAAATAAAATTGTACTGTACGTACGTAGCTTTTACACTAAATTTACTTTTTTTTATAGAGTAACAGAAGTCGATGAAACAACTGTACTTCAAAGCCAAGCTTACCTTCTCTTTTATGAACGAATTCTCTGAATTTCACTTGCTATCGTCGCAGGGGAATAAAGTGTGAATAATTATAATTTTCGGACAACAAAGGGGGATCCAAAAAATACTACAGTGGACCTATTATGTGGATTAATTAAGAGATACACGAAGATTCGTTTCTGACACAATTCTTTTGAACGTGAAATGTGATTGTCGAATATGTAGCTTATTATTGTATTGATTGAAAACTTTTACATACATCATTTTTCGTTATAATTAATTACAGCATTAAATCATTGTTAAAATATTATTATTCACTATATTTTAAATATTTCAAACTTTATTATGAATAGTCACATACTTTGATGTTTATACGTCGCCAGTTATAAAAGCTTCATATTGCCAAATTATAAAAGAAAAGGATTAAATAAAGTTAAAATCCTTTTAATAAAATTGGGAAGAAGGTTTTCATATAAATTAGATAAAAAGAAACCATTTGAAATTTAAATTAACAGCTAGAATTAAAGATTATTATTTTTATATTCTAAATGAACATTTCAACTTTGTAATTATCTTGAATTTCGCAAGATCTTTTATCAAGAGAAATAAACATGATTGTCAGTTCCTTATCAACGAATTGAAAAATATCAAAGTGTTTCCTAACCATTTGCAAGCCTACTACGGTTTTTTTTTGCTTTATTTATTAGATTATTAATTATCAGAGCACTCACGACAAATCACCTGGATAACTACTATATTACCAAAGATAGGAAAGAAAGTTTGAGGTAGAAGTTATTTGATTTTATCGAAGACATAGCGTGGTAAGGTTTTTTTGGTTTCAGGTACAGGTGTCAAAGTATTGATTTTTTTTTTTTTTTTTAATGGAAAGATATATTTTTTTATTTATTGTCTAATGAAGTCTTGTGAAGCGAATACAATCAGATTATAAGAATATGTAATGAAAATATGAAAAGCTTCACATTTTAATAAATTTTGATGTGTTACTCTAACATAGGGGTGGGCAACTCATCGGCACATAAGATCATGTGAGACCACAGAATAACATATAGAGGCGACACTTCTGTCGGATCAGATTTGACAATTAAAACGAAAATTTAGTCCGAAAGACTAATCCTTTTCGATGAAAAGAGAAATGATATTGAGCGAGCAATGATGCCACGGTTGGTCCGCTGTAGCCACTCACGCATACGATGAGCGGTCACCAACGTGTTAATAATACGCACTAGGCGCTGCAACATACCACTCTGGCACAGCAGAAGCCCTAATTGTAGTCAACAGTAGCCCGTCGATAGCCTAAATGGCCATATAGCCAGTAAAATCGCCAGTTACCCATGGCTGCTCTAATGTAATGATTTCCTTTATACAGGGTGTTCGGCCACCCCTGGGAAAAATTTTAATGGGAGATTCTAGGGGCCAAAATAAGACGAAAATCAAGAATACTAATTTGTTGATGGTGACTTCGTTAAAAAGTTAGTAACGTTTAAAGTTCCGCCCGTACTGAATTTTTTTCTCGAAAATGCGCAAGATTTCGGGGGTATGTTTATTCACCAAAAATGATTGTAATTGATCCCCGCAACCGAAAATAATTTTTCCAGAACGATTTGAAATTTTTTTTTTTCGTTGAAAAATTTAGGCACCTACCCCCTGTCGATTTTTCTTAAAAATTCGTTTTTGATTTTTAGTAATTTTGTTTGACGCCCTACAGAAAAGTTATCTAACACTTTTTTGTAGGTATCCATGAGCTCTACTTCAGAAAAAAGTTTCATTGAAATATATTCACTATTGTAGAAGTTATGGCTATTTGAAAATTGGACCATTTTTATGGGGTTTTTCTCATTTTGCGGGGTCAAGAATCAACTTTTCGGATATTTTTGCGATTTGTACATATTCTCCACCAAAATACACGTAGTTTGCTTTTTTAAACATTAAAATCGTCCAATCCGTTCAGGAGTTATGACGTTTTAAAGATTTGCATGAAATTTCGGGGAGACATTTCTGGTCAAAAATTATATTTTCGGAAAGGAATTTTTTTCTCGAAAATGCGTAGTATTTCGGGGGTATGTGTAATGACCAAAAATGATTGTAATCGATTCTTGCAACCGAAAATAATTTTTTTAACACGATTATGAAAAATTTTTTTCACCGAAAAATTTCACCTACCAAATTTTTTTTCTCGAAAGTGGGTAGGATTTCAGAGATACGTCTATTCACCAAAAATGCGTATAATTGACCCTTGCAACCAAAACTAGTTTTTCCAGAACTATTTGAAATGTTTTACTTTAATTTGTTAATAACTTTTTAATGAAGCGTCAGTTAAGAAATTGATATTCTTGATTTTCGTCTTATTTTGGCCTCGAGAATCTCCCATTAAAATTTTTCCCAGAGGTGGCCGAACACCCTGTATACTTCTCAGTAAAAAAGACAATCTGTGTTAGTACAGTAAAAATTTTAATAATGGAAAGCCCCCTTTTTTAAATCGCCTAATTACCAAGATATTTGTATTATCTATTTTTAATAGCGATCACGCGTTACGACAATTAGAAACGATCGAATCATTCAACTATTATTGTATTAGGGAGACCGGAAAGTAATGTCGTTTTTTTACATTGAATTCAAACCGATGACGCAATATCGGGCGAGTATGGTGGGTGAGGCAATACCTCCCATCCCCATTCATTAATTTTTTCAAGGGTTTGTCTTGTGCAGTGGGGTTGTATTACCGTGTTGCAGAATAACGCCTTTTTTGTTGACAATCACTGGGCACTTTTCAATTCAAGGTTTCAGCACTTCAAAATGAACGACCCCGCGAATATTCCATCAAACATACAAAAGCGCCTTTTTGGGGTGTAAACCTAGCTTAGCTGTACTTTTTAGCAATTCATTCGAAGAGAGCCACTGCCTTTTGCGTTTTAGATTACCATAGAGGATTTATTTTACATCTCGAGTGATCAAACGATCAAAAAATGCTTCTGTATTGTGCCGCTGAAGCAATAAGTTGCATGTGGTGGCCCGGTTAGCTTTGTTTTTTTCGGACAGATTATACGGGGCCCAAACACCTGCTCTGCTTACTTTACCAATCCTCTGCGAATGTTCTTGGATGGTCGACCAAGGTTGGCAGTTTCTCGATTGTTTAACGCGGATTTCCTTCCAAGAAGGTCAAAATTACCAGATTTGAACTTAAAAAACCACTTTCGGCATTTACGAACGTCTAATGTACTTAGATAAATGTTGTAAATGTTTTTGGTAGCAACTGTTGCGTTACTGCCCTTGTGAAACTCAAAAAGCATACAATGCCGGATATGTACCTCTTCTGGTATTTGACTCGCCATTTCATCATAAATTGCAACAAAAATTTAAAATTTAATTATTTTCGAGTAAACAGTTCACTCTAACCTTGCAATGTCTTTGGCATGACTTTGAAGTACACGATGAGCTGATAAATGACAAACAAATATCTACATGCGAAACGACATTACTTTCCGGCCTCCCTAATACTTAGAAGCAGATATATTTTAGTACAGAATTGACTTTTGTATAAAAAAAAAAAATATAACACGTATTCAAGTATTTGAAAAATTATTTTATTAACAGTATCACCGGTAGCAAAGATAATTTCAACATGTCTCACTTTCTTTTCCGTCGCTGAGTAACGTTATTTCTATACTACTATCACTGTCTTTTGTTTCTATTTCCACGTCGTACGTATTGGCCTGTAAAAGCAGAATATTCGTCAATCCTTGTGTAAAATTTCAAACAATTATAAATTATAATTTAACTAGCAGTACCAATTGCAACGAAGCTAGAAAATATCTAGCTACTTCGCAAGCAGGTTTGTCGCGAACGACGCTGTCAAAATTGATCTTTTTTTGATCCAGTGCCTGTAGAGTTCCTATTATACGAGCAGTATAGTCGTGGATTCGAAATGTAGGCCTGATTTCAGCCTCGGACAGTTTCGACTGCAGAGAGGCATGCCACTTGGCAACAGCTTGATCTAATTCGGTTGCAACGTTAGATTCTTCGAAAATTTCTTTCATTTTACCTTCGATTAACGACTGATAATCCGGTAACAAATAAGACACATCAATTTCCGAGACTGAAGGTTCATACCAACTGTTACATAAGTTACGGGATTTTTCAGCGATATCGAGTGAATTATGAGAAATTGATTGCAATTGTAAGTCGCTAGGCGTAGAATTTCTGCTTGGAATCTCTTCGGTGTCATTTTCAATGAAATTGTTTTGATTTTGAGCAATACGAAAGTCTAATAAATCGAGAATTACATTTCTCGTAGCTTTGTGCCCAGACGTATCATAATCTTTCCTTGTTATATTTAAACACTCGCCACAGTTTTTTATAAAATCCTCCAATTCCTCTGATAAAAAAAAACACACGTATTTTGAAGTATTTCTACGTTATTTTGTACTATAATTCGTCTTAACTCACGTTTATGCAAGCATTTAAATTGCTTCTTTGCTCGCAAAATGATATCTTTTTCCTTAATCGTAAGCAATCCAGCTTCATATGAAATAAGCTTTGTCAAACACTCTGGTTTGTATATTTTTGACACAACCTTACGTTTCTTCTACAATTAAAATGAGTTTGGATGTATATAGGGTGTTTCATGTAACTGAATTAAGTCATAACATTAGAGTACTGGGAGATCGAGAAGTATTAGATAATTTTGAGTAATGCATCCCCGTAAGTAAAGTCATTTTGCAGATTTAAAGATCACCTCTATTTTTTTAAATAGAACGCTATATATTTTATATGTCATTTAAGACGCTTTTTTATTCCCTGCAAAAAAGTATCTGCATAACCACCATTGATAATAATCTTTTCGTTGGTTGAGTAAATAATTATGAAAAGTTGAGGAGATTGCAAAAAACTACTAACAGCTCACTTCTTCAAATATCATTGGACATGACAGAATGGACAGAAAGAAATGTTTACAAACACTTTCAAAAATCAAGTATCAATAATGATTAATAGTAATCTATCAACAACTTTCAGAAAATGAATACAATAACGGATATAAAATTCTCTCAACTAGGATATTTCCGTTTACAGTATCTTTAGTTTGGACGAAGAAGAAATATTTATTTTGACGTTTGCTAAATTCATCTAGAAAATTTTCTAAAAAATGTGTGTATAAAAATTGTAGGTTTATTAAAAAATAGCTGAAAGTGATCTTGAAAATTTCTGAAAAATGTCACGTTATACCGCGCAAATTAAATTCTAATCAGTCTACTAACAAACTCATCTAAAATGATCACGTTACATGGTTCACCCTGTACGTAAAAAGACGCTTATAATTTAAATGTGAACGTGAAAGTCAAAAAGAAAAATTAAAAATTATTTATACATACTGAGCCAAATTTTGTTTCTAAGAGAGAAAAGTATTCTGGAAGTTTCAAAACGGATGGATCCTCGAAACATTCACTTTTCATTCCCTGAATAAACGGCATTGGTTTCCAGTCAAATTCATTTACATCGTCTACAGAACATATCGATATTTTCGTCGATTGATTCCTAATAGAAATATCGATATAGACAAAAATTTCACTTATTTCAAAGATAACATGAATATTTCTTTAAAAAGTACCCTTTTTTCTGCATGCCAAATAATCCTTCCTTCCATTGGATACTGTCTAATTTATCCATTTCAGCAATTCGTAGTTTATCTTCCTTAGAAATACAATCTAGCAACTGCTTGTTATCATTCGCCACTCGTTCGATAGTTCCACATTTTTTGTATTTTTTATTCTTTGGACATTTTTCCTCGATTCGAGATGTTTGCTCTGAATTTTCATTCTGATACTTTCTTTTAGTTTGATTAGTTTCTTTACAATTAACATCATTAACATCTACAGGATCTTGCGGTAAGTTACTTTGTGTATGCTGTTTCTTGGAAACAATTTTCTCGGCAATAAACGGTGAAATATTAGAGTTAGCAAAAGGAATTTCATGATCTCTATTTATTATGTTTTCTTTTTCCACGATATTGGATTCGTCTGCCGCGAAATCGTCTTCTATTTGCAAAGAAAAATCATGATCCTCTTCAAATTCTTCATGAATAGATGTAAGAAATTCATTGTCGTTTAACGACGTGGCGGACTGGTATCCTGATGTTCCAGTACCAGGTGTTTTTGGTTCAGAATATGATGATAAAGAATTTCTTCCTTTTTGAACACGAGAACTAAGCACGCGAGTGAAATCGTAAGGTGTTAATTCATCCACCAACATTCCACTCGTATTTATAGCTTGGTTACACCTTAAAATTAAAAGTAAACTGTTATAAAAAAAAAAGAAAAAAGAAAAAAAAAGAAACAAATTTCGGCTTACCGAAAATCATATTTCTTTCCAATTATTTCCCCTAGTACGTCGTACACATGAATGGGATGATCGCATAACTGTGCTACATTGTTTTCTAATTGAGTAAAACGGTGACTTAATAATTTAATCTTCTTTTGTGTTTGAAATTGATTTTTTTTATTTATGTTTTTCCCTACATGCTCTTCTAAATCTCTAACAACAAAATTCTCAAGATCAATATATACTTTTTTTGGAATTCTCTTTTCTTTACTCCTTTTTATTTCTTCTTCCCTATAAAAAGATACACATGGATTATCAACTATAATGTGCGCAGCTTGAACTGTAGTTAAGAGCAATAGTTACTCGTAGCCAAAAAATATCTGTTTTAGAACTTCTATTTCATTCAAAAGACATTCAATTCTGCGCACGTATATGTTAGTTGAATTTTGGAGAACAAGTGCTGCTTCCCCAAAGTTTATATTACATGGGTCTTCTAATAATGCATAATATTCTTCTAAAACCTAAAATACAATAGAATGATGTTCTTTTATACTTATAATTATTGCAACACTATATACCTGTGACAATGGAAATTTCCAATCAGCGAGATCTTTTGCTGGTTTCATAAGCTGCATACTAATATCCTGTAGCGTGACCATTTTTGATGCTAGATATATACTTTTTTAAGTGTGTTCTAATAAACAAAGATATTATTCTCCAATGTTTGTTATTGATAATAATAACAAAGTTATTTAAAAATAGTTACAACTAACTCTATCCATAATTTTATTTGCCATTTATAAACAATCAAAAATTATACTTAACCCCTTTGCAGATGGATATCATGATATATTGGACAAAACATTATTATCGTTTTTCACGTACAACTGATAAATTATTGACAAACTCATCGCCACTAATTGATAAAAATTAATTTGCTTAATAAGCATGCAACGGTTAAATAAATTAAAATGAAATTTATACAGTGGAGAAAGTAATGTTTATATACACGATAGTTTGCTATTATCTGTTCCAAAATGTCCGTCCGTAACAGTTTAAATATAAGCACGGTATTATTTAAAAATGGATATAGAAATAGTTAACACTTTACAGAACAAATTTTCAGAATATAAAGTACGTGAATTTAATTTTGTGCAAAATTATACGAAACTATGTAAACCTTAACATTTGAAAATAATACAAAGGTATTCAAATAATTAGTATCAAGTTATAAAGATATAAATAACAAGTTTCTTTTTGTAAATATCACTTTATTTAAATTTCTTTTATGAACTTTCATTTTTATATCTATTTTTTAGGTAAGTCATCTATGATAACATGCAATAACCTTAATTTCATGTGGCGAACAAAATCGATATCGACAAAAGCTTCGACTAAAACGAAACTATTGGTAAAATATAAAAACATGTTAAAATACAGTAAATATCACGTATACTCATGATAACAGTAAAAAAGTTTAAGATAACAGTCGATAATTGACTGATAAAGCAATTAATCGAAAAACCATATTTCCTAAATCTCCTCCTGCGATTTCCAGTAATCACAAAATTCTCAGATATATAATCGCAACTTCGTTATATTTCAGCAGAGCATAATCAAAAACGCAAAAACATCATGTTGAGTTCGATAATTTTAAATACCTCTGTAGAGTGCAAATCATGTTAAATTGTTTGAAAGTATATTTCTCCAAAGACCTTCGTACATTATTCAAACTCATAATTTCTGTTTAAACTGGATAATAAAAGTGATTGATTTCAAACAATAATTTAAACAATCCTAATTGTTTTAAGCAGCTCAGGTATGAATAACATAACCATAATAAGTGAGTTATTACCCTATTAAACATTGATTTATATAATAATTTTACTGTAAAATGTAAAATAGGTTTAGTTTAGGTTTGTTTCATTCTATGGTTATTACATTTTACATCTACATAAGGGCAAAGGATTTGAGATTTTACTGATCCCTTTGCAGCACAGAGATGCCAGATTGAGCACCGGGTGCACTACTCACACTATGTCAGATCACGCGTACGTGAGCTAGTAGAGTTTCGGAAAGTCGAGAGAGCCGCCCAAGTTTGTCGTGGAATGGTTCGTTATTTTCAACGCTAGATGGCGCTTATTTTTCAACCTCAAACCCTCTGGTGCTAAAACGCTCAAGTTTGTCGTGGAATAGTTCGTTACCTTCAACGCTAGATGGCGCTTATTTTCCGACCTAAAACCCTCTGGTGCTAAAAAGCCCAAGCTTGTCGAGAAATCCATCTAACGTGGACGATACGAACTATTCCACGACAAACTTGGGCGTTTTAGCACCAGAGGGTTTGAGGTCGAAAAATAAGCGCCATCTAGTGTTGAAAATAACGAACTATTCTACGACAAACTTGGGCGTTTTGCCATCCGGATTTCCAGAGTGCCCGAAACATTTCCAAAATTCTGGCAGCCTTGCGAAGAGGTGGCATGTATTTTAGAGTTAAGGGAATAATGGGGAGAGAAAAAGAAAGGTAAAAATGATGAGAACACATAGAATTCTTTGGAATTATATCATTTATTGCCACAGATTTACATTATACAAAGTTTTAATACATATAAATGTATTGTATTATATTATATTGTAGAATTTATCTAAATGGCAGTGGTTCGATTAATTAATCAATTCATTAAGTCTTTAACTATACTTTATTCGCACTCTTACACGTTACGCTGCTTTTTACTCTTTCTCTCGACTCGCTCGACAATGTCTAATCGTCTTCGCTCGTATCGGACAGCGAACGATTCGTTGCTCGGCCAAAACTCGTGCGCGATTAAATAATTTAATTTTTAATAGCTTTTACAGGCACGGTTTCCTACAATATCATGTCAGAAGTTATCAGCAACGGTCAGCAGTGGCCAGCAGTGGCAAGCAGAGGTTAGTAGAGACCAGCAGGGGCAAAAAACTGACAGGGTCAAAGGCAAATTAACACATGCTATCTTTCTCGATTCTCTAAAGCTACCCGAAGTAATTTCGAACCGCCTCGTAGGAGTCGAGAGAGTCGCCCAAGTTTGTCGTGGAATAGTTCGTATCGTCCACGTTAGATGGATTTCTCGACAAGCTTGGGCGTTTTAGCACCAGAGGGTTTTAGGTCGGAAAATAAACGCCATCTAGCGTTGAGGGTAACGAACTATTCCACGACAAACTTGGACGTTTTAGCACCAGAGGGTTTGAGGTTGAAAAATAAGCGCCATCTATCGTTGAAAATAACGAACTATTCTACGATAAACTTGGGCGGTTCTCTCGACTCCTACGAAGCGGTTCGAAATTGCTTCGGGTAGCTTTGGAGAATCGATAAAGAGAGCATGTGTCACACTTACCTTCTCGCTCTTGAACAACTAATATCCGACCTCCCGTCAACAGGTCTCCACTGGCCTCTGCTGACCGCTGCTGACCACTCCTGGAATTTCTGACAACGTATAACGATTACTACTAACGTCTGCCTGCCTCCGCTGGACTCTGCTGACCGCTACTGACCACTCCTGATACTTCTGACAACGTATAACGATTACAACTTGCTACTGCCTGCCCCTGCTGGACTCTGCTTGCCACTGCTTGCCACTGCTAGCCTCTGCTGACCGCTGCTGACCACCGCTTATATTTCTGGCAACGTACAACGATTACTACTGGCTACTGCCAGCCTCTGCTGACCTCTGCCAGCATTTTTCGACTTAAGCTGGCTTCTGCCAACATCTCCTGACATCAGCTGACCATCGCTGACCACTGCTGACCGTTGCTGACAACTTGTGACATGATGTAATATAATATAATATGTTTATATGTATTAAAGTTTTGTCTAATGTAAATCTATGCCAATAAATGATATAATTTCAAAGAATTCTATGTATTCTCATCATTTTTTACCCCTCTTTCTCTCTCCAAATTTCCCAAATTAGAAATGACGTCATTTCTAAGAATTCCTGAAAATTCTCGGATCCCTGAAACTTACCGGTGTCCCTGAAACTTCTCGGAATCCCTGAAATTTCCAAGAAGTTTCAGGTAGTGGCTAAAATTCCGGCCTGAATTTTTCGGCAAAAATTACGTAAGATTACGTAACATTATGCAATATTACGTAATATTACGTAATAGCTCTTTAAAATTTCTCCGGCCGGAATTTTTCGGCAAAAATTATGTAATGTTACGTAATATTACGTAATAACGTCATTTCCAGGAATTCGCAAAAATTCCTGGCGGCGGGAAATTTGAAATCTTTCCGAGGAACTTAGAAAATTTTAAAAGACTCGGAATGTCTTATAACTAAGGGAATGATTTCGATAGGAAAAGAAGGGTAAAAATGATGAAAACATATAGAATTCTTTGAAATTATATCATTTATTGCCATAGATTTACATTACACAACACTTTAATACATATAAACATATTATATTATATTACATCGTGTCACAATTTCTCAGCAACGGTCAGCAGTGGTCAGCGATGGTCAGCGATGGTCAGCTGACGTTGGGAGATGTTGGCAGAGATCAGCAGAGGCCAGTGACAGTAGCTAGTAGTAATCGTTGTACGTTGCCAGAAATATAAGCGGTGGTCAGCAGAGGCCAGCAGTGGCAAGCAGAGATCACCAGGGACGAATAGTAGCAAGTAGTAAGTGTTATATGTTGTCAGAAGCATCAGAGGTGGTCAGCAGCGGTCAGCAGAGACGAGCAGAGGCATCCAGTGGCAAGCAGAAATCAGCAGGGGCGAACAGTAGCATGTAGTAATTGTTATACGATGTCAGAAGCATCAGGGGTGGTCAGCAGTGTTCAGCAGAGGCCAGCAAAGGCATGCATAGGCAAGCAGAAACCTGCAAAGGCAAGCAGAGACTTGTAGGGGCATGCAGTAGTAAGTATTAATCATTATACATTATCAGAAATACCTGCAGTGGTCAGTAGCGTTCGGCAGAGGCCAGGAAAGTTCAGCAGAGACAAGCACACGCTGACAGAGATCAGCAAAGACCGACAGAGATTAGCAGAAGTCAGTAGTAATCGTTATAGGTTGTCAGAAATATAAGCGATGGTCAGCAGAGTCCAGCAGAGGCAAGCAGTAATCAGGAGCAGTCAGTAATAGTCGCTGTATGGTGTCAAAAGTTGTCGGGAGTTCTGTACTTTTGTCAGCACTGGTCATCAGAGGTCATCAGAGGCAAATAGAAACCAGGAGTAATTTGCAGAGTTCAGTAATGAACTCTAGAAAAGGCAAGTAAAAATACCTGGGCAGTCGAGATTCCGAATCGTATGCCGTAGACGGGAGGTCGGATGTCAGTTGTTAAGAGCGAGAAGGCAAATATGAGCCTTTCTCTCTCGACTCCCACGAGGCGGTCCGAAATTACTTCGGGCAGCTTCGGAATAATCGAGAAAGAGGGCATGTGTCAGTTTGCCTTTGTCGACTTTCCGAAACTCTACGAGCTCACGTACGCGTGATCTTCCATGTGTGAATAGGGCACCGGGTGTTGAATCTGGCATCTCTGGTTAAGATAGCAACATTTAGGTCACCAGACTTTTGCGTGTATACTGTTAAAGATGTTTATATCGTTATGTTGTAGTAATATCTTATTTAATTTGTTAATAAACTGATTATTACTGTTTACGAGAGTCTTATTCATTCCTATGCTGTATCTAGCTTCCAGCAACTACTAATGCGTTAATAATGTCCCTTACTTTAAATTTAGTCGTAGGTAGATATACGTTTAGCAAATCTCTGTGTCTCAGGTGCACTTTTCAACCACCCACTTGTAATTATGTTTGTCAAGAATAATGAATGTGGACGACCTGATTGTTATCTTTATTATTCAGGCACTGACTTCGATTTTTTATCGACATTAATTTCTGCATAAAAGTCAGGTATTTGGTGGCATTCTGCCATTCATCTTCTTGAACGATTTCTTTCTAATCGTTCTGCTCTTTAGAGATATACCCGAAAACACACATTATGTTAATACCTGGTTCACATCTCTATCAGCTATCTCTTTAAAACTTACCTATAAGTAAAAACTCTATATATATCCACTTAAATCATCGTAAAAATTAGTAAAAATACAAAAGAAATATATTATTTATTTTCAAAACACGTTATTTCAATCCAACAATGCAGTCTTTTATGTAATGCCAACTCTCTTCTTGGTATTCAAAAACGGACTTAATTCTATTCTTTTTTCAAATTGTTAGAGTACTGACAGTAGATTAATATCTAATGTGAATAAATTTTAAAGGTTCAGCAAAAATAATTTTACCGCAAAAAGAAAAGAGAAGGATATTGGATCTTAATAATTGGGATCCTTAGGCCTGCAGGACTTTACTGCCACCTACTTTTTTAAGGGGAGAAGAGTACTAAAAATCGACTATGTCCGTCAAATCGTCAGAATGTTGACACTGACAGTGAGTTAATATCTAGTGTGGAGAAGACGAAAGTTTCAGCAAAAATACTTGCTTGTATCACAAAAAGAAGATAGAAATCCTTGTGAAATTTAAAGAGAATGAAAGAAAAACGAAACTTATGTGAAATTCGAAGATAATGGCGAATAAACAAAATCCATGTTTTACGGCAGCGTATCTGCTAGCCACGCAGTCGCAAGCGTTTGCTGAAAATGCTAACTATATCCCACTCATTCTCATTGTTCCCTACTCGCTCTGATTATATACGTAATGTGTATTCGCGTCGAGCGTTCGTTGACTTGCTTGGCCGGTGGATATGCGGACCAAAGGAGGTTGGATGAATCAATGATCGATTTTTGATTAAAAAGATCGATTCGCGTTTAAAACGGACGTACAGGAATCGATTTGAAAAATCAAAAGTCTTTCTAGGTACACAAACTTATTTTTCTGGTGAGTGTTTTAATAGTTTTGAAATCTCTCATGAAAGCAATAAATGTATAAATTTTTAGGGACACAGTGAACATTAATCATGCAGAGGAAAATTTCGATAAAATCAACATACTGGATATTGCAACCATGGAGTCTGTTTTCCCTTATACTAATCCAATTTTTAATACAATTTTTGATGTCTATTTATCTTTACACTTACGTGGCCCGTGTGGAGACTGATGTTCATATTATGCAAGACCATGACATTTTAGAGAATGAAAAATTGATACGGAGAAAACGGAATAGTGCATTACCTGTAACTGAAGATAATAAAGTTTCAGATACTTCTAGAGTACATACCATTTGTATACACTGAACAAAAGATATGCTGTATATTTGTACTTCTTTTTTATCTTTTAGATTTGGGAAGAAAAGGATATGTTGAAAGAGTCTAAAAGGGTGACTTTACCTCCCATAGCAATGTCGGGATTATCCTCTTCTCCAATCACTCCTATGGAACACGATTGGGTGTGGTTAAACGCAGACACACGTGTGCAGGTTACTTTTTCTGCTTTTTTTTAATTAATTAATCCTTTCGATATGGCGAGCTAATATCTTAATATCTTTGCTACTTTTGCTACAAAATACAAAAAAATGTGCCAGAAAAAACTTGTTTGGTTTAAAGCTAAAAGTATTATGATTTATGTTTTCTTCTTCTCAATATAAATTTACTTATTCTCATGAAAATATCTCAAAGCCGATGGATCATTTGGAATATATTTGGTTTATTTATTTATTGCAAAATAAGTAAACTTATTACTCACAGAAAACCAGAGATGCAGAATTTTTCAATTGCCTTTAAACTAGCGAAATTTTTGCATTCGAGATTATGATTATGGTCGTTAAATTCGATATGATATGCGCTACAATGTTGCGTTATAAAAAATACATGCTAATCTGCAGAAAAATGACTATGACCTTCAAAACTTGGAAAAAATGACCTTGAAAAAGAAAAAAAAACGAGTCATAATATTCCTGCTTTGAACTAAACAAATTTGTCATTACGCATTTTTTTGTATCAGGAGAAATAACGACAATATTAGGATATATAAAATAAAAGAAATACACTGTATTAGAAACCAAAATAATCAGATTTAAAAATTATTCAATAGTATACGCGAAATTTTAACGAGTGACTAGTCTTATCGTTAGTATCGAAAGGGTTAACGTAAAAGAAGTAAAATTTTAATAAAAGAGATTATATATTTTAGGTCGATGCAATTGAAAATTTTTGTCGATCTTCAATGAAATATTGTCCACCAGGATTACCGGGGGCACCTGGAGAACCAGGTCTTCCAGGATTGCGTGGAATGATTGGTCCAAAAGGACCGCCTGGTTTAACTGGACCTCGTGGGCCGAAAGGCGATGTAGGATCTCATGGCTTTGATGGCAGAGATGGTATACCAGGCGAACCTGGTCTTGATGGAATTCCTGGACGCAGTGGCTTAGATGGACTTCCAGGAATAAATGGTAAACCAGGGTTAAATGGATCTCCTGGTCGGCCTGGGCGGAATGGCACAGATGGTATGAACTATATATTAATACTTTAGGATTGTAATATTATTTATTACAACAGGGTGTTTCATAACATGTACGACCTACAGTAGTGCCCACTTAAGTAACCGCGGTTATCTTCACCAATTCTTGAAGCCAAGACTCTTTCCTTATCTCCGTTGAATTCTGAGAAGTAACCATGCCCACATAAATGACCGCGGCCGGTCCCGAGCGTGGTCACTTATGTGGGCACTGCTGTACTTTGGTGGTAGACAACAGACACAGAAATAATGCAAAAAGTTCATGGAAACATGTACTTTTACTTGACCATGTTTTTGAGTTATAGTTATTTTTGTCCTCTAGTAATTCTTAATTATGAATCGAGCTTATTGGCTTAATTATACTGAACTGATTCCATTCAATTGGAAACAATGATTAGTAAACAATTGTGGAACATTTGTAAGAGCACTTGATATTTTATTTTTTGGCATGTTAGATACAGTAATGTATTAGTATTCAAATTAGGAAAGAGTAGATATGCACTCAACCGAAACAATACACATATGGTACACGTTTAAATGAACTCTCTGCATTATTTTATGTCTATTGTACATAGACAAAATGGGTCTCACTCGAAACTCCCTATATACTATTGTTTTAGGAAGGCCAGGTCACATAGGACCACAAGGACCACCTGGACTGCGCGGTAACTTAACCTTATTTCAAATTCCCTCATTCTAATTGCGCATGGATGAAAAAAGATACGTTGTTGATGTGAACAACTTTAGGAGAAATGGGTCCTCCTGGTAGACCCGGCTTACCAGGGCAAGATGGCAGGCCAGGGATAACAGCCTGGAAGGTGAACATGAATGACTATAATGTAAATGATTTATTAATTCCTCCTTCCATCTTGGGTAAGTAGTTTTAAAAAATAAACCTTTTAAAAATATTATCCTGAAACAATACTTTTTTTATGACATCTTTCAGACGATAGAATGTTACCAGCAACGTTAAATTCTACCGGATTAATTTCTGTTTATGAGGGAACCAATATAAGATTGAGATGCGCATCGAGCGGAAAGCCACAGCCTGTCGTTCAATGGTTTAGAACCGATGGTACAGTCATTCCTGTAGGATCTTGGCATGGTAATAAAAACCATAATACTATATTTCCAAATACATTTGATTATTTCTCGTCGTTTTGATAAATGTTATTTTAATTGAAAATACATAATTTATTATACAGTGACTTCTATCATTGGATACACATTTAATATCACTGCAGTGAACAGAGAGCACATGGGAGAATACACCTGCATCGCTGATAATGGAGTTCCTCCTAGAGCATTTAAAAGATTTAAACTTCAAGTTAAATGTAAATATTAAATCCGGCACACGCGCATTTGACTTCATTATATCTATTTATCTTCGGTTCGAGATAAAGGTAGAATTATTTTTTAGTTCCACCTTTTATTCGGATACGCAATCAAATGATTCTTGTGCGTAGTCAGAGTACTGCCACTCTGGAATGTGAGGTCGAGGCATTTCCGGAGCCAATTGTTTACTGGGAACGCGGGGATGGCCGTCGCCTTAAAATGTCTGACAAATACAGACTTGAAGTTTATGATAAAAGAGATATATATAAGGTAATATCCAATAATATACATATGTATAATAGATCAACGTATTTGTATATCTTATTTAATGACTTTTAGCTTAAAATGCGGTTAAAGATTACAAGAATAACATCGGGAGATTATGGTACCTACCACTGCATTGCCAAAAACGACATTGATACCACTAAGGGCTCGTTTGTAGTCAATGGTCAGATACTTATTACGCACTTTTAATATTTATATTTTAAAAATAATTACTTAATAAAAGTTGGTATCGAACAATTTCAGACGATGTAAATAGTATGGAAAGATTAATTATTAGAAAAGAACAACATGTTACGTATGGAGAGCCTGCGCCGCAACATGTTGATTTAGAGGAACTTTGTGCACCGCGTGAAACTTGCACCGCTTGTCCTGTTTTAAGATGTACCTTTACAGATATTGCCGAATATCTAAACGTTCAAACACTAAAAGGCGTCAATTTCACTGGTCTTTCATCGCGATTAGCAGGTACACTACATATGTCAATATTTTTTCGATTCAAATACTCGTAGGATTTGACAAATTCGTTGTTTAATAATTGTTTGTTTTAACGCTGCAGATGGCGTGATAGAAGCGTTGGGGAAACCTGTATTAAAGGGTACGATGGATGATCATTACGGAAGTTGGATGCACGACGCGTCTTCGAGATCTGATAATTATCCCGATAAACTTTGGGTTACTCGAAAAAATGACACTTCTTTTATTTATGAGTACAAATCAAAAGATCATTTTAAAAATGCTAGTTCATATCCCATTGCATTACCCTATGCATTTCAGGTATATTGCGATATTTTTAAAATTATGTCACAGAACATTAAATTTAATTAATTTACAGGGTAATGGACATATAGTATACAATAGATCTTTCTTTTACAATCCTGTAAATCGATCTTCCATTTTTCGCTTCAATCTTCATTCCATTTCTGATCATATATGTGATAAGGAGTTTCCGCGATGCGAATTGCATCTACCAGGGTTACTAGTAAATACAAAAAATTATCTCTATACGCCGAATCATAATTTTAATTACGTTGACTTTAATGTCGATGAAAATGGTAATTTTATATAATCAAGTTTAAAAAATATTTTCTTTTGCAAATTCAAATCAATGGATTATTTTTGATAATAGGCTTATGGATAATATATGGATTGCCATCGAATAATACGGTAGTGCTAAAGATAGATGCAATCAATATGAATATTCAATATGCATGGAATATTAGTATCGACAATCATAAATTTGGAGAAATGTTTATTGCTGGAGGAGTACTTTATGCCGTTCATAGCGTCACTGAAGAAACAATGAAAATAAGGTGCAGATCAATGCACAAATAAAGAAGAATAGTTCATAAATAAAATAACGAACTTGTCTAATGTTGTATATTTTTTCAGATTAGCCTTCGATCTCTATAAAAACGTTACAATACCTGTCCACTTATCGTTCACAAATCCTTACCACAAAACCACGACAGTTAGCTACAACCATAAGACGAAAGTAAACCCCGTTTTAATTTAGAACACGAATAAATTACAATATCAATTTGAGAACATTCATTAAAAATTTTGTTTCTTTTTCTTTTTAGGAACTTTACACCTGGAATAAAGGAAATCAATTGGCATATCCTATCAAGTATCAAGGCTTTGCAAATGTTACAACGAAAGAAGAACTCAAAGATGTAGACACCGAAATTTAAAATCCGCATTAATCTAATATAAATAAGTGAATAGAATATGTAATATTTTATACTTTCATTTTTCATCAATGTATGGTTAAACTAAGAGACGAGAGAAATATGTCTTTTCCCAATTTTTTAAATATTCCGATTGAAATTCTTTCCATGTACCATTACATTTTATTTCCACAAATCGATTAAATGTAGTATCAACATAATATAGTTTCTGTTTTGTATAAGATGTTTAAGCGATGAATAAATATCTGGATTTGAAAAATTATCTTTACAAAGAACAGATACTTATAAAACGTTCACATTTTTTGAACCTTTTTTTTTTTTATGACGTAAAATTGGTTAAGGTGAGATCATGTTCTTCCATCGTCATTTCGCGACGATAGGTTCGTTTGATTTTACGTTTGATTTTAAACAAATTTCACAATAATTTAAACAAATTATTTGTTCGATGATATTCAGTAAGGTGGCGCTTGATGACACATTTTAATTCAATAAGGAAGAAAGTGAACTAAGTGAGTAAGAGAGAAAGAACGTACTTTGACAAGTGTTTCATTCAGATCTAGTTTCTCTGTGGTCGAAAAAAGATATTCGTATTTTTTCGGTAAATCTGTCACTTTGAAGGACGTAAATAGTATGATTCAATGTTGAGGTGACGAAAAAAGGAAGGAAACTTAATGAACGGGAAGTTAAAAACCAAACCAACTAAAAAAATGGTAAGTACGGGCAGCAGCTGAAATATCTTAATGTGGCAAAGTATAGCATTAATCCTAACCACATAAGGATACAATTAAATGAAAATCATTTTGTTTTGCATAACAACAAGATTTAAAACATTTCTAATATTTTGTTTAAAGATTTGTTCCCTTTTAACTTTCTTTCCAGAACCTTTTCCCGCACTTTACGTGGATGTCGATAACCTCTCCACAAACTTATTCGAAGTAATGGATTTTCCTATGTATATATTTATAATTGTTTATTGCCCTTTTTCAACTGTAGCAATGAAACATAAATATATTAACTGAATTATAACACATTATATTTATTTATTATGCTGACAATCTTTGTGTTGGATATTTAATAAATGGTGCAGTTCCTGTGTATTGTAATATTTCTTTCCATTCTTAAGTTCACGATTAATATAATTTATATCAATTAATGTGATTAAATCTTTCTGAATTGTACAAATTTGTATAAAAATTATAACAATTGTCCTATTATTATTACGCACATTCAACAACAAAATATATTTAATATTAATATGAATTATTCATTACTGTAATCTCACACATAACATAGACTGAAAGCAAGATAATCCCTTATGGAACAGTACTGTTTTAATATGCTTGAGAGTAACGCAGAGACGATCGTACTTCCTAAAGTTTTAGTTGGTATAATTACATTAGAAAATAATTCAGTTTTTTTAAAATTAGTCCATAAGTATCCCTATGTTATTAGTTTTATCAATATATGTAGAAAAAATTTTAACAAAGTACAATTTTGTTAAATTATATCTTATCTTACATAATAAAAGAAGTCATTTCAGAATTTAATCTTGATCGTGTTAAATTTTAATTTCATTCTTTTCAAATATATTATATATATGTTAAACGTGTATGTTTAATTTTATTCCATAGGTTGCAATGCCATGGAGAAATTTCCATTGAAGGGTACAAATTTATTAAATAATACAGTACCGCAGAATTATCAGAATCCTTTAACAACATACCAATCAGTTGATACAAAGGCAAGGTTTAAATAGGTGTATGTCGTAAAATGTCGGGAAGAATATATAATAAATTTTTCTTGGCGATTACAGGTGGAAAACTCGGATGATGTGTATTTTGTAGAGAATACACGGTCGCGAAATCAAACAGCTGGACGCGATACTAATTTAAGCAGTGACGACGATATGCTTGAAGTTAATAATATAGGATCTCACCATGGAGAGAATACCGTTCTCTCAGATCACTGTATTCGTATCGATGATGCTTCCTCCCACAGTGAGTTATGTCAGTTATATTTTGGTTTATACAGTCTATAAAGTTAAATAACATTTTCATTATATTTGGTTCTTTATTCTTTCAGTTTCGGTCGATTCCGATGATATTTTCGGGATCGCTCAATATGATGACTTTCACACAATTGATTGGCAGCGAGATATTGCCCTCGATAGAATGCACCATCGATATATCGTGAAGAAAAAACATGATTCCATTTGGCGTTTAATCAAGAGGGTACATGATGCATGGTCTGGATGGCTCTGTGTTTTATTTGTTGGTCTATTTACAGGAGTCGCGGCAGGTATTATAGATATAGGAGCCTCTTGGATGACCGATCTAAAGTTTGGTATATGTCCTCAAGCCTTCTGGCTGAATAAAGAACAATGTTGTTGGAGTTATAATGAAACAACTTTCGATGGTGGTAATTGTTCTCAGGTACACAATTGATTTGTGTTTTTTTTTTCTGTCTTGCTATCTCTCGATGCTTGAATTTTAGATTTTCGTTGTCTGTTTCAGTGGCGGACGTGGCCTGAGGTATTTAGCCAATCGAAAGACGGTGCAGGACCTTACATGATTTCGTACATGTTTTACATAGCTTGGGCTCTCCTGTTTGCTTCCCTTTCTGCCTCATTAGTAAGAATGTTTGCTCCGTACGCTTGTGGCTCTGGTATTCCTGAGGTACATATAGAAAGAAAAAAGAAAGTAAAAACTACTAATTTGTTACTTATACTTGAAAAACGGTGTTTTAGATTAAGACGATTCTAAGTGGATTTATTATTCGTGGATATTTGGGAAAATGGACATTGATAATTAAGTCAGTGGGTTTGATTCTGTCGGTCTCAGCAGGTTTAAACTTGGGCAAGGAAGGACCAATGGTTCATATAGCTTGTTGCATAGGAAATATATTTTCTTATCTCTTTCCAAAATATGGTAGAAACGAAGCTAAGAAGAGAGAGATTTTATCAGCCGCCGCTGCTGCAGGAGTCTCGGTAGCTTTCGGTGCTCCGATCGGAGGTGTTCTTTTCAGCCTCGAAGAAGTAAGTGATTAAAGAAAAGAATTTGTTTAGGGATTTAGAAAAAGAACAGAAATAAGTAAAAATTATGTATTCGTACACAAATATGTAGCAATTGTTTTACAGGTGAGCTATTATTTTCCTCTCAAGACGTTGTGGCGGTCGTTTTTTTGTGCTCTGATAGCCGCTTTCATTTTGCGATCAATAAATCCTTTTGGTAATGAGCATTCGGTTCTTTTTTACGTTGAATACAACAAGCCTTGGATCTTTTTTGAGTTAATACCGTTTGTTATGCTTGGAGTAATTGGCGTAAGTTTTTCTTTTCGTCAATCTTTATAGCTTAAGAACATTTCAATCTTGTTATTTTATTAATTTTTTTTTTATAGGGAGTGATTGCCACTTTATTCATCAAGGCGAATCTGTTTTGGTGTCGTTATCGTAAAACTTCAAAGTTAGGTCAATATCCGGTTACCGAAGTTTTGATAGTGACGGTTGCAACTGCCGTCATCGGATATCCGAATCCATATACACGAATGAGTACGAGTCAACTAATTTATTTATTATTCAGTCAGTGCGGAGTGTCTAATGCAGATATATTATGGTTCGTATAATCTTTGTTTTATTTTGTTAGCATTTCACAATATTACAATAGTCAATATTGACTTTTAAGATATCCTGCACTCTTCCTTCTTTTTTTCGTATAGCGATTATAATAGAAACTTCAGCGCTGTAAACTCTGCAATTGAAATCGCAGCAGCGGGACCCGGAGTTTATAAGGCCATATGGCTTCTTGTATTAGCGTTAATACTAAAACTTGTTATGACAATATTTACATTCGGTATGAAAGTACCCTGTGGATTATTTATTCCCTCGCTTTGTTTGGGAGCAATAATGGGACGTATTGTTGGTATTGGAATGGAACAACTCGCATACAATTATCCACATATCTGGATGTTCAGTGAAGAATGTTCGACTGGTATCGATTGTATAACCCCTGGCTTATATGCGATGGTGGGTGCTGCAGCTGTTCTCGGCGGTGTTACTAGAATGACTGTCTCTCTTGTCGTGATAATGTTTGAATTAACTGGTGGTGTAAGATATATCGTGCCCTTAATGGCGGCCGCTATGGCGAGTAAATGGGTTGGCGACGCGCTTGGGAAACAAGGTATCTACGATGCTCACATCGCTTTGAACGGATATCCGTTTCTCGATAGCAAAGACGAAGTTCAACACACAACTCTTGCAGCCGATGTCATGCAACCTAAGTAAGTGCATTATCGTATATTTCGATTGTATTATTTATGTATTTACAGTGTGTTCAATTTTGCTTGTCACTGTACATACGTGTTCTATGCTTGTCTTCCCTTTCGTAATTAATTTGCAATTAATCTTCTTTAGGCGCAATGAAGCCCTTCATGTGCTTACTCAGGATTCAATGACAGTCGAAGACGTTGAAAATTTATTAAAAGAAACGGAACATAATGGTTTCCCTGTAATAGTTTCAAAAGAATCACAATATCTTGTTGGTTTTGTCTTGCGGAGAGACTTGAATCTGGCAATTGCAAACGCTAAACGTATGACAGAAGAGATAACCGGACAATCGTTGGTCATATTCACCAACGGAAACAATATTCAAAGTCATTCTCCTCCGCCACTCAAATTAAAGAGAATTCTTGATATGGCTCCGATTACAATTACGGACCAGACGCCTATGGAAACTGTTGTCGACATGTTCAGAAAATTGGGATTAAGGCAGACGCTCGTCACGCATAATGGGTATTTATTTTTTATATATTTTTATGCAGTAAAACCCTGTTTAATGTTATTTGTTATCGTTCCCTTTTCGTATAAGACAACGTTGAGTTTTTAGTAACTACAGTGTATGCATTATTAATAACTATTTCTGTATTTTTTTTAACCATAATGAGTAACAGAAATTATTTCTTTGAACACGATAAACAACGAACGTTACGATGGTTAAAAATAAATGAAAAACGTTCAATATTATTTCTTTTTCGATTTATGTTTTAAAAAGTTACAAGGTTCAGCGCTGTTTCATTATACAGGGTGTTCGGCCACCCCGGGGAAAAATTTTAATGGGTGATTTTAGAGGACAAAATAAGACGAAAATCAAGAATACCAATTTGTTGATGGAGGCTTCGTTAAAAAGTTATTAACGTTCAAAGTTCCGCCAGTACTGAATTTTTTCTCGAAAATGCGCAAGATTTCGGGGGTATGTTTATTCACCAAAAATGATTGTAATTGACCCCCGCAACCGAAAATAATTTTTCCAAAACGATTTGAAATTTTTTTTCCCGGCGAAAAATTTCACACCTTCCCGAATTTTTTTCTAGAAAGTGGGTAGGATTTCATGGCTATGTCTATTCACCAAAAATGATTGTAATTGATCCCCGCAACCGAAAATAATTTTTCCAGAACGATTTGAAATTTTTTTTTTTCGTTGAAAAATTTAGGCACCTACCCCCTGTCGATTTTTCTTATAAATTCGTTTTTGATTTTTAGTAATTTTGTTTGACGCCCTACAGAAAAGTTATCTAACACTTTTTTGTAGGTATCCATGAGCTCTACTTCAGAAAAAAGTTTCATTGAAATATATTCACAATTGTAGGAGTTATGGCTGTTTGAAAATTAGATCATTTTTATGGGGTTTTTCTCATTTTGCGGGGTCAAGGACCAACTTTTCAAATATTTTTGCAATTTTCACGTATTCTCCATCAAAATACGTGTAGTTTGCTTTTTTAAACATTAAAATCGCCCAATCCGTTCACGAGTTATGACGTTTTAAAGATACGCATGAAATTTCAGTGAAACATATCAATGGTATGGTCAGGCATTACATTTTCGGTAAGGAATTTTTTTCTCGAAAGTGCGTAGGATTTCGGGCGTATGTGTAATGACCAAAAATGATTGTAATTGACCCTCGCAACCGAATATAATTTTTTTAGAATGATTTGAAAAATTTTTTTTTCGGCGAAAAATTTCAGCACCTACCCGATTTTTTTTCTCGAAAGTGGATAGGATTTTGGAGGTATGTGTATTCACTAAAATTGGTTGTAATTGATCCCCGCAACCGAAAATAATTTTTACAGAACGATTTGAAATTTTTGAATTTAATTGTTAATAACTTTTTAACGATGCCTCCATCAACAAATTGGTATTCTTGATTTTCGTTTTATTTTGACCTCTAGAATCCCCCATTAAAATTTTTCCCAGGGGTGGCCGAATACCTTGTACATATAATCTGAGCATTAATCGAGGTTTTACAGTATATCGATATCTCTTTTATATGTGAATTATATTTATATTGTTTCATTTTTCGCATAGCCGACTTCTGGGAGTCATCACAAAAAAGGATGTATTGAGACACGTAAAGCAGCTTGACAATGAAGATCCTAACTCTGTATTGTTTAATTAAATTGTATATACGTATAAATCGTACGCGCTCGTCTACACACACACACGTGCGCTCGCGCTCAGAGAGAAAAAGAGAGAGTCTATAAAAAATGAAATGATTATTAAAAGGTAGAAGATACGATGCTTTTTGCATCAGAATTTCCCACAGCCAAAGCGTTGATGAAAGTTGAAGATGGATATTTCGAGCATATTATATAAATGAAGTAAGTCGAGTAGCACGGAAAGTAATTTCTTACGCATTCCAACAATTTCTCCATTTCTATAATTTTTGATTGCATCATGATCTATTCAAATTAGTACAAACTTAAATTTGTACAATAAACATTATTAACTAAGTTAAATTTATATTCATTTCTTGTTCTTTCGAGGTAACAGATACAGCGTTCTGTTTAGAAACACAAATTGTCCTTAGTATGATTTTGAAAATTTCAGGGAAAATTTTTCTTTCGCGTTAATAAGTAACGATGAAAATCTTGCGACACTTTCTCGTATCTCCTATCGTTTGGTAATTATTATGAACGGCACATATATTCAAACATCCTGTATCAGAAAATGATAGAAAAAGTGTTTTATAATGTTGTAGTATCAATCGAAAAATTAGATACATCCTACTAAAAGTTCAACGATTATAAGCGAGGAAACATGTAGCTGAAACATTTTTAGCTCATTATGGTATGCTACATGTACTGTGCGTCCACAATGAAAATAACTTTTTGGTTTCATTATCGAGTAGTTGTTTAAAATATTCAACAAATACACACTAGATCAAATTAAGGCATATACATTAGACGTACGAGCAAGATTTATAAACATAGTTAATATTTGAATATAAAAATCCATTAATTTTATTTTATAAATCGTTGATATTTCGGATATACTACATCTTATAAAACTCTTTGAATAAGCAATACATGTTCATGCGTATATGTGTGTGTATGTATTTTTATTTAAAATTTTTTTTTTAATGAGTTTACCACTTAACAAATTAGAAAAATTAGTTATACTATCATATACGATAGTTCAAATAGAACAAACTCTTTCGTATGGCTTCTCTGTCTCGGAAAGAAAGCTAAGAATTTTTTATCATCATACATATTAATATATTTTGGCTGACACGAAGTGCGACATATGAGAATTTTCGAAATGTAATAAAACAATTAATAATTAGATAGTATATTTTTCTTATTTTATAACATAAACCAAAAAACTTGTATATGATCATTGATGCTTATATCAAGTGTATACATGTATGTATATTAGAGTGGTCCTTTACATCGTAGGCGTAGAATTTTGTTTGTTTCACCTTTTGAATGGTTAATATGCAAAACAACTACATGGTATAACAAAATTATTCATCTACTCGATCAATATATTTTTTTAATTACTGGTGTATAGTCACTCTTTTAATACTCTTTCGGTCAGGGGCGGTCCAAAAGCTGCGCTGAAAAGGAAGGGCGAAGCATATAAGAGTATATATTTTTGAACATTCTTGGGTACGATTCGAAACGTGTTTATAATTTATTTATTAATATTTATATTGAACAGTAGATTAAATAATTAAGTCCGCATTAATTATTTATGTATATAAGTGTACGTTCGAAAAATTTATAGAATGTAGTATAAAATGAATAATAAATATATTAACACGTTGACTGCCACGTCAGTTTGTCATGTCTAAAGATATCCTCAAACAATGAAACAGAAATATTCGACAATTCAATGGTATACCTGTTATTTTACAAGTATTAGGGGTTTTTTTTTTATTGTAAACAATATTGCAACACGTTGTAAGTTCAAAGTGCCGGTCACCAGTAACCGCCACAGCAGTCAACGTGTAAAAATTTCATAATTCTTGGATGGGGAATCCTCTCCATCGCCCTTCCATTGGATCCGCCACTGTATTCGAACGATTTCAATAGATTTGCAGCCATTTGAAGCTACCCCAAAGATTATGAATCCCATTTTTGTGTTATTTAATTGATTAGAGGGCAGGGAGGGGCAGTCCTAAAAAATGTCGATTATTTACATTCAAGAAGTATTGTAGTATGCACGATTGGGACTAGTTAATATAAATTTTAGATTCATTTGTAAATTAGAATCCATTAACGGATTTTTTTAAACTGACATTCATATTAGGCGAACGAAGTTGCTTGCAAAGGCTATTTATTCTAATCTGAAAAAATCAATTTGTTTTTTGCATTTTCTTAAGAAATATGGTTTGGTCTAAATTCATTGTGTCTTTCATATTTGTTTGGTCCAAATAATAAAAAGGTTTTAACGCGTTTTTCTCTTAAAATCTACTTGACGGTATAATGCCATTATAGCCTATATTAAAATTAATTAAATGTTTTATTTATTTTAAACACTTCTAATCTGTGAAAGTAATAAGAAACATTAAAAAATTGATAATTAAATTTCAGAGTGTCATCATTTTTTTAATTATCGATTCTTTTTTCTTTTAGTACCTGCTATAACTAAATTCGTCCTAATTAAGAACCTATTTTCATTTTTCATTTGAAATGTATAGAATGGCTGAAATCATGAAAACCATCTGATGTTCTTTTTTTCACTACGTTTTAGTAGATTCAGAATAGTCAATTATTAATATTTTACTTTGAAGAAATTTGTACGTATTTCATAAATATCAATAAATATACATATGCGAGAAATTCTGATAAAAAAAGTTGTATAGTTCTCCAGTCAGAAATTATAAAAATTATCTAAAAATACGCGTTATAAATGCGTCCTTTTTTTTGCAAAAGCGGAGTCGAGCAAATTTTATTCATGAGTAACGAGTAAAAATTCTAGATTTAGTTCCAAAACTAATTTTAATCTGCAATTTAGTCTGGATGTCATTTTAAACGATTCGTTTAGGAATTCTAATTTCTAAATGTCTACGAATGAAACGTAAACGGAAGTTAGTTTACGAATCAATGTAAAGTTTGTATTCGTTAATCGCGAATAAAATTCGCCCAACTCTGTGCAAAAGCTATTGGAATTGAGTGCCTCCTACGCATTTATAGTTTTCCATCTAGTGACAATGATTCGTGCCACAAAAGGGGAAAGTTACTAGTTTCGGTACTAATAGTGAAGCCTGTTTGAAGGGGTCGAGGTTTTGGTTGGTGTTAAAGTTAGTAAATTTCCACCCTTACGGCACGAATCAGTGTTTCCTGGTATATGTATTCACAGAAAAAGAGTGGCAGAGACGATGCAATATTTAAAAATATGTTCCATTTTGATGAAAAATGGAATACAATAGATTTATGCCTACCTCTCGAGCAATGCAATCAGGTTTTTTCTTAACGATACACTGATTAAACTTTGAGGCTTATCTGATTGAGTTTATATTATACAATTGTTTGTTTATATATTTGGGTTGAAGGATTAAACCAAAAAGTTTCGACTATTCGTAGCTAAGGGCCACTCTAGCAATAAATGTAACCATTTGTTTTACAAGCATCGAGATTCCGTGTATCTTGATAGTAATACAATATATACCAATACCGAAGTATTAATATAAAAATAAATATTGTATTACATTAAAATCTAGAAAATGGTATTATTTTTATTTTCATTCTTTTTTAACAATTGATGTTTTAAAAGAGATACGAACGTGTAGGTATCTTGATATTAATGTAATATATCAGTATTTAAGTACTAATATAAAAATAAATACTTGCTACATTAGAATTTACAAAAAAGTGTTGAAAAGCTTTTATTTTTATTCCGGTCCAATTTCTATTTTTCTTTAAGAACTGATGTTTTGAAAGATATACAAATGTGTGGGAGGAAGGCGGGAAAAATAATCGCCGGCAAATTCGTGGTTAAAAATCGATGAAGAACCAAAGTACCTACGCATTTCTGAATAGGGAGCAACAATTAACATCGTTGACCCACATTCTTCGACCGATGAACGCTCCATTTTTGGAAATTGTAATCTTCGCGTAAACTAGTTTGTGGTTATCGTTGTACAGGTCGAGAAATTTAAATTTTATTCGAAATTTAGAATCGAGTAATGGAGAAACAGACGAACAGAATACTTATTACGGCGGGATAAAAGATCGGCAAAGAATAATCGAACGAATAAAAATATACATTTTCGAGCGTTTCATGAAATTGAAGATTAAAAAATGTTAATCGCGAACAGTTTCAGGCAAGTAGGATCTTCACGAAATAATTGAATAGTTAATTGGAAAAGGTCGTACGATGGTGCAACTTTCTTCTACTTTAAAAAGTAAATAATAATCCTAATAAGGAGAACGCGATCAATTACAAATCACATAGTACTGACCAGAGTTCCACGATAAAACGAAGTTGTAACATTCGTAACGTACGCCCTTTTCCCAGGGACCTGTTCGATTATCACTATGTTTCCGTCGGTAAAATTGTTTCTCGAGGGGAACGTTGGCGAAACAGAAGGATTGCAACGTTCCCTGACCACGATATCACGTGCAGGAGTCAGCTGTAACCGGGGTGGGGGTTAGCGTGAACGGTGATGAAGAACATTCGTGCAGGTTGGTGGCTGGCTAGTTAGTTTCACGGCAGCAATATCCCCCCGAATGCGCGTGTGTGCGTACACATTTCAATGTGTTGGAATAAATTCGCTTATACAGAGAACGAGAGACCTCAAAGCCGTTTTCCTCGACCGTTCGATACGCGCGCGCGCGAAACGAATCGACTTCGTCCATAGTATCGTCACGGTTCTCGTCGGAGACGTCCGTGATTTTGCACTCTTGTTCGAGTTACAATTTATTGGAACACGAGGGTGTACCACGGCTTCCTTTTTTCTATTTTCCCTCGTTTCCGTTTCCGTTTCCCGTCTTTCTCTTTTCCAACTTTCTTTCCACGGCTACGGTTTCTTTTCCCATTCGCCAGTTTCGTTTTACTTGCCGTTTCCTGTGCCCGTTGTGCTTACATACGTGCCACTTTTCTTCTTTGCTCAGGCTCTCTTTTTGATCGTAACCCATACACACGCTCACGCACCACTTCTACCCATCTCTTGTCTATCTCTTTCGTTCTCCTCGCACCATTTATCGGGACGTCGTTGTCATCTCGCACGTTTCTACAACGCGACCCTCGTATTCCTTTAGAGAAAACAAGCTGTAACCATGGCTCGCGAGTGTTGTACAAAGTGACGAGCAAGAAACCGACCAGTTTTCGTGCAATTTTCCGTTGATCCGGTTCATTTTTATACGACGTCGTTCTCTACTTTTATACTGCGATGCGATTAGCCACAGAATCGTGTGTGAGCGATATCCAGGAGCTGTTGCAGGACAGACCAGATTAGGGATACGTCCGATATACAGAGACATCGAATAAACACACGACTCTTTCTAAACGTACTATACACTCTTCCTTTCTCTCTCGTCGCCTGTTTTTCTTTTCTCCTTTCTTTCTTTTTTTTTTTATTTCTTCCTCGTTTGTCGTTTCTATTTATCCGTTTCTCTCGTTTTCGTTTTCCTTCCTGACTTTCTTACCGCTCGAGGGTGAAACGCGTCACAGCGACACGATCGTCATCGACGAAAAAAGAAGAATCTATATACTGTATCTGCGACATACATTCGCTTGCGCTCAGTCAATAGCAGTCACATCCTTTAAATTTTCAAACGAATTACGAGCGCAAAGCATCATCCATGAGCGTGGAACGCACCATGGGCATCGGACCACCGGTGAACCGCAGTGTTCCGTTGTTTACCGCAGTATTAACGAATTTCGAAATAAAGCCACGCAACGTCGAAAAGAGGAAGTAACGGTTTACACACCGTAGACTGTCGAATTTCTCGCGCGAAATACCAAGAAAAAGAAGCTCTGCCTGGAGCCGCAACGATGAAAGGTACAAATTTCGGTAAGCCGAGGAACCAAAGATTCCAATGATACCTTCGCAAGGTGGCCGTGAGGGATGTAAAGGTTCTCCGAACCCTCCGAGCAACGGCTCCGAGGACAATGGCTTCACTAATCGACCTCGAGTGGTGGGCCTTTACGCAACGAATCTCTCCAGAGAAGAGCTCGTTCGGTTCTCGTCCGGAGAGACCACTCGATCCCGTGCTCCAGCTCGAGATATTCTTGAAAGATCGCCGCGAGAAATTGGAAGCCAACGAAGTTTAAACCTTCCTGCAGGCATCACCGAGGAGTTCGAGCTCCGCGATCGCTCTAGAATCGGGATTTCCAAGACTCCTCAGCCGTCGAGAAGAGGCGAGGCGTCCGCGTCACCGCGTTACAAGCCCAGATCCAGATTCGAGGAGTTCCCGAGACGCGATCGCCATGGATCTCCGCCTGCCGAGAGGACTTGCCCGAGGGAGCATCAGCAACAGGAAGAACGCGCTGGACATATTGCCGGGTCCCTACGAGAATCTATTCTCGAGTTTCCACGTACCGAGGAGACGTCGTGGATGGGCTCGAGCGTCGACGACTCCAGAGCAACGATTCCGAGCCGCGATTTTATCGGTAAGAAGGGACAGGAGGCTGGTTCGGCCTCCGCTTCGATACTCATTTCCCCCGCGAGCGAGACCGGCGAGTGCCGCGGTACATCGCTCACGGAAGCGGAGAAATCCTCGTTGCCGCCGTACGCGGGTCTCAGCCCGCCGGAGTACATAGGGCACGAGTACGAGAACACCGAGACCCCGTCGCCGATATTCCCCAGTTATCCGTTGGCGTCGTACGCCGAGGAAACGCGTCACGGGCACACGAGATCGTCCGTCTCGGACGCCGAGCTCGAGTTCACGGCGTACGAGGATCGTTTGAACGCCGACGAGAGATTCGAATCGGCGATCACCGAGTCGGAGATAGCCGCGGCGTCGTGTAGATCGAACTCCTCCAGGCAGAGACGGTACCAAGAGTCCTCGGAATCGGAAGGGATCTTCGAGAAATCCCAGAACGAGGGTGCCTCGAGGTCCAGGGACGTCGTGAGGCTACGACCACCGTTGATCGCGACCGCTGGAACGTCGGCCGATTCCGGCACCGGTGACTCGGGTAGCGCCGAAATTCAAGTAGATTTGCCCGGTACTCCTCGGACAACGACCGTCGGTGAGATTCACGATAAGAGGATTGTGCGTGACATCGACAACGGTAGCAAGTCGGCTGTTAAAACTCCTACTGGGAATAAGCAAACGGTGAAACTCTTCACAAAAGAGAGCCTCGACAGGTTGGAAAATAGAACGGTGCAGCTCGTGAGGGACTATGGCTTTCAACCGAAGAGACGGATGTCCGTCGAGGATGGCGCGGTGCTTCCAAACAAATATGAACCCTTCCCGACCGAACTATACGGTAGGCCGCTCGAAGAAATCGACAACTTTATATACGACGAGGTAAGTCTTTTCTCCCATTACGTTATAACTTAACGATAATTATTCGTTTAACGGGTTCGTTCCCTTTTTTCTATACTATGATTAATACAGAACTAACTTGCTTTGATAAGGTAACGTACAGCGCCGTGGAAAAGTATCGGCCCGCAATAGTTTTTCTTAACAAGTTTTAAATACGAAGTCGTACAAAGAATTTTATAACCGCGAACGGTGTTCGATAGCAATGTATTAATGTACGAGAGTAATGAAATTCCGACTTCGTAGTAATCACACATGTTTATCGATATTGAAATCGAGCGTGTGTAAAAGTATTGGACCAAGATTATTTGTTAGAACTATCTTTTAATACGAACACAAAGTTTAGATTGTTTGACGTTATAGATAATAATTAGACTGCGGATCTTTATGCAAATTCATGTTTTTATTAATAGAATTAATGAAATGGAAGCTTTGCAGAGGGTTGTCTTAACCCCTACATACAATAATTCGTATCTTACGTGTTTCTTAAATATTTGCACATTATGTGTATTCTGTAGTTTTTTGAAAATTAAAATTTCCCATAAATGCATAAACATCCGTAGTCTAGTAATAATTGCACTTAATACTTCGTCGCCATGCCCCTTGCAGCAATTACTGTTGCTAATATGCGAGGCACTGATTCGATAAGACGTTTAATATATTGAGATTTTTCTTCGTTTATACTTTAAATTGATACTGTATAGGTTGAATTAGGCAATAAATCTGTCCATCAGATTTAGAGAAGTGAACTTTTTAAAACTAGTAGAATAGGTTGGATGACACAAATTAGCATAGAGTTTTTGTGACACGATAGATATAAAGAGTTAAAAAAGGAACTCGCTACATTTAAAAAACAAAGTCAAATGGGATACACGTGTATGTGAACTTTTTTTTATTGTTTTTATATGCATTACGGGACACCTTGTAAACAAAAATTAAAATAAATTTCATACGGCGAATATGAAGCGGTCATAAATTTAGTTTTATTTGCATCTTGTGCAGTCATGAATAAGTAATGCCAAAGGAATTCCTATATAATGGGCAGCTAATCGCATGAACCTACATTGAACGTTTATCAGTGTATAATCGTGACTATTAAAATAAGAAGACTAACTTTAAAAGCTGTGATCTAATTTAGAACGATCGAAGGTACATTACAGACATCGTGATAAACTTGAATCCTTAAAATCCCTGGCAACCCTGTCGATAAAGCCAAGAATCCTAAAGGTTGAGCCAGTTATATGCACGATATATTTCTCGAAAGAGAGCTTGGACAAGAAATAAATTCCAGGGTTGTGGACATTATTCCTAGATGACAATATAGAATCTTCAAGGATATAGTCGTCTATTGAAACATTATTTTTATGCGAGAAACGGATTACGAAACATTTGCACACGTTTAAAAATAACTTATTTTGAATACACCACTTATATAGATGGTTAAGATTATCTTGTATGTGTAAATGACTATGATAATTGGTAGTACGAAGCAGTTTTAGATTGTATTCAAAATATGTATAGATGTCATTTATAAAAAGAGTAATGAGTAATGATCCAAGATATGATCTCTGGGGTACACTTGTTTTGACATTTATTTTACAAGAGAAACGACTACAATATTTCACTATTTGTGTTCTATCATATAAAAAGCTGCTCAACCACTGTAACAAATGTCCAGTGAAACCACAAACACTTAATTTGGTAATTTTTTACAATATTATTTGCAGAATAATGTTGGTATAACATAAGATTCATTGTTGTTGATAACTTCTATTTATTTTATCATATACCATTCGATCGTTAAACTTACAAAGTGAACTGTAAAGAAGTGGATCGAACAAAAGAAAACTACACCCTCGACCAAAAAGATAGCATACATGCGGTATCGTTAATTTCTCAGTAGTGCATACACAGTTTTATATTTGCAACAAAAAATATGCTTAGATTGTGATCTCAAAGTGTACGGATCGATGGACAAGAATCGCAATATTACTAGGTTTTATGAATAACAGAGAAAAACAATACACTTTTGGTAAAAATACTGAATATAAAAGTTTCTTAGATGGCTTATTTATTTTTTATTCGTTGAAAGCTTTCAAGTTTATTTGAAGAGTAACTTGATTTTTTCTTTAATGGAAACCTATAATTTTTATTTGAGCAGAAAAAGAACAAACTTTTGCATGGAACACTTTTATTAGATTTTATCTTAAAAAGATATTTAATGATATTTTCTGATACTTTGAATGAAACGATGAAAAATTAAATCATACAAAAGAAACTCTGTATAATGTTTTATAATAAATGGTAACAAATCAATAAAAATTACGTTGTAACGTTTTAAAGAATAAAGGAAACTTTTAAAACAGTAAGAAGTGAATTTTACGACAGATTGATTGTTGAACATAAAATTTTGGAAACAGTTATGAAAATTATACAGCACTGCGATTTTTTTTCCATATTATAAAATCATAGTTTATTGTTTAAAAACTTTATGTATATTTTGGACGTATAAGGATTACTGTGATTCTTTATGTAATAAAAATATGATCAACCAGTCATTAAAAAAAAGAAGTTTTGTAGGTAAAATTTTTTTTTTATTGTATTAAATATCTCTATAAGATAGAGTTTAATAAAAAAATGTTCCACACAAAAGTGTAGTCTTTTTTTTGTATAGAATAGAAATCTATAAAAACGGCAGAGATACATATTTTTTTTCTTGAAACTATAAAACTTTAGTATTTAACATTTTTACCACAATTGTATTATTTTGTAGATACTTAGACTTAAAATTTCTAAATAGAAACTCTCTTACAAACTGCCCAATAACAGTAACAAACTGATGGGGAAAATTACAAATTTGAAGTAGAACAAATTGTGGAAGTGCGAAAACAAAGTTCAACGGTATGAGAAACTTTGGAAATAGTTGGTAGAAATCGCAAAGTTATATACAATTTATTAAAAAATGTGAGAAATTGTGGCTTGAAAATAAGTGGAAGACCACCATCTCTGATCAGACCATGAAGCATATCAATTGTCTGTTGTATGTTACGATCATCTAAGAATATTAAAAGAATAAAAATAAAAAATTAACCTTCATTAACGCCACAACATAAGGAAGAACGTTTACGATTTGTGAAAGATAGAAATAATCTTTTCTGATTGAAAGAAATTCGATTTTGATGGTGCCGATGGTTTTGGCTATTACTTCCACGATACACGAGACGAAAAATTATCAAAAATTCAACGTGTAATGGGCGGTGAAAATTTAATGATATGGGTCACAGTCGGATATTTTCATAAGACGAAACAAGATTCATTGCCGGAAAAGTAAAGTGTAAAAATGATTTATATTTGATAAAACAGATTAATAAATATGCAGAAAGCATTTATGAGACTGTAGGATAATGCACGAATTGGTCAGATATATTTTAATCTACAAAATGTATCGGTTTTATCGTGGTCCGTAAAGTCACCGGACATAATTGTTATTGAAAATTGTTCAATCGAATGATTGTGATAAAAGACAATAGCGGAGAATCTGCTAATTATTAAATAGGTATAACGGTTATTTGTCAGTCAGTATTTGATGAAATATATTTTTATTACTTTATACGTGCACTATCGTTTCGTTCTTACGATACAGCAATTTTCCTTTATTGTTTACAAAACCTAAGGACGTTGTGATTCTTTTCCATCGATTCGCGCATTCTGAGCCTGTAATTTCACTGCGTAATTTACATCTCTTTACTTTGGATGATCATCCACAGTGAAATGTATAAATATTACTTTCATCTGCATTTCATCCAAAGTGAGCATTGAGAATGAACAGTGAAAGATGTAGAGCCTCGCTCTACTTTTGATCAAACGAACGGATGATTTATCCATAGTGAGGCTGCAGTGACAATTCTGAACGTGTCCGATGACAAGGGAATAGCTGTTCGAGGCATAACTCATCGTTTTGTCGTTGCCATTTTTCCTGGCGCCGGCAGCGAAAGAAATGTCTTTTTTGTGGAAAGACGAACATATGGAGGGATTATTCGTGATATATCAGAGTCACGAGCGTTTCTCGAATAATAAGTCTCCGAATTATCATAAAATCGACATTTGCGAAACCGCATACGAGGCCACGTATAATGAGTTGGAGTTATGCGAGTTATCTGTTAACCCTTCAAGTACGACGTCAGTATTATGTACTATATTTGTACTAATACCTTCGTTATTAGTACTATCGTTATTAAAACATGTATTTTTATGTTTACGAATCAAATTTTATCGCCTAAAGACCGTGTTGATTTCAAATCTACCATTTTTAAAAATATCTCTTGTGTGATGTAACTACTTAAAAAATCATTAAAATTTAAATTGCAAGCTTTATCCTGCCGTTTGAGATTGAACGTTGCGCCGTACTTCGGGGGTTAATGATACAAAAGGGAAAATGAAAACCATTCATACTCGCTACAGTTCGGAGTTGACATACATAAGCAAGTCGGAAAAGGGTGATGTCGTTCTCCAGCAGTATAATGACGAGTTTTTTTTAGCTAAAGGTTGACACTTTCAAACAGTAGAATGGCGGCCGAAAAATCAGAATTTAGAATAAACTAAAAGCATCGAATGAATTTGTAGCAGGCCTTGAAAACTGTTGTAATACAGGTTTAGATTATTGAAACAGTTATAAAGAATTTTTATTATGATTAATTGTTATAAAAAATATCTTGCATCAGTTCTCATATAGGTTCTACAACCACTATTTTTTCGGTTCTATAGAGATTTTGAAACGGTTTCGAATCTACATAAAGTAAATATTTGCTCTTCTCGGAGGTCTCCGATATTGATATCTTTTTAAAATATTCGTAAAGTAAAAATAATATGGAACACCAACAATCAAAATTATTCAATAATATACTTATTTCATCGGGAATATTTATCGATCCATGTTATTATTCTTAACAGATTCAGTGATTGAAGACATTAAGAAGTACTTTTTACAAACTTATAACAGAATGACAAAATATATCGCATCGCGAAACTAATAATAAAAGTAACATTTAAAATAAATATACTGTTGCTGAAATCGAAGAAGATGATTTTGAAAAATTATTTCAAAATATTGAAAATGCACGGGCTTGTATTACATCAAAAAATAATAAACCATATTCAACTCTGGAAAGTGAAACAGAAAAATAAAATGTTTAAATTATATGAATTAGTTCAATTAATATCAACGATTCCATCAACGCAGGTTAGCGTGGGACACCTGTTTTCAGCATTGAAATTTATTTTACTAAAAACGTTTGACAAAATATAAAATTTAAATTAGGTATTAATATTATAAAATAAAAAATGAAACAATATTTAAGATAGAAGATCGAGCTTGTTATTTTTCTTCAATTAATTTTCTCATACTTTGAACTGCATAAATGAATCTTTATTTTAACGAAAATTTATTTACAAAATAATTTTCTATATATGATAAAAGTCTAACGAAATCTGACTTGGTCACCGAAAACGGTAAGGAATAAATATTTATACTATATAGATTCAAAACAAGTAGAACCTCAAAAATAACGATTATAGAACCTATACGAGAGCTGATTTTAGGTTCTTCATAACAGTTACTTAGAATAAAAGTTTTTCACGGCAGTTTCGAGCTCTGATTTGCAGATCTGATAAAGTAATTTTGGGTGTTAATATGTTGCAATTGATTTCCTAATGTTCGGAGAGCATTTATCGACTGTAGGATCATTTCAAAATGAACCAACAAATAGTGTTCCTTTTTGACGAATATCCTCCTTTAATTGTGGCCGTTGTTCACCGATCCTTTAATATAAAACTTTTATAAAGCGTTCGTTTATTACCGGTTTTTAATTGGTGTATTGTTATATTCGCACACGACAACATTGTTTTCAAGGTAAGCCTTCATTACCAGTTGTACAAGTATATCTTACTCGCCGTAGACTATAGTGCGCCTAAATATGTTTTAGAGGGAAAAATTGTGACTTGTATACTTCCGATTTCATATGTTTCAGACATTTTGCGTGGTGTCGAAGAGATTTCGTAAAAACTACATCCATAGATTTACAGCAACAAGCAGTTGGTTCATATTTTCTCCGTGGAATCCCATAAGACGATACTGTATTTTCCTAAGTACGAATCAGTACTTCGATTATGTGGTCATGGCTACGATAATATTAAATTGTGCCTTCCTCGCGATGACGGAAACCATCGAGGAAGCCGAGTAAGTATTGTGATACGCGAACGCACAATAAACGACATCATGTTGCTCATTTTAATTCCAGGTATATATTCCTAGCTATATACACAGCCGAAATGGTAATTAAATCAATAGCTAAGGGATTTGTCCTAAATAAGTACACGTATCTGCGAAATCCATGGAACTGGCTGGATTTTGTGGTGATCACTAGTGGATACGCTACTATAGGTATGGAAGTAGGAAATCTAGCTGGGCTGAGAACATTTCGAGTATTGAGAGCTCTCAAAACCGTTTCAATTATGCCTGGTAAGATCACAACAGAACACGCGTACAATTCTGCCATAAACTGTAATATAAACTGTAACGTTTAAAATTTATCAAATTATGACTATTATTGCTCCTTAATTCAATCTACAGTGGTGGACATATATTTACGAACAGTGTTGGATAAATTTTATTCACGAACAACGAATAAAAATTTCAGATTCATTCATAAATTTAAAATTAAAATTCATCGACAAATTTTAAAGTTGGTACGGAGATGTTGGCAGAAACTGATCTACGAATGAATCTAAAATTTTTATTTGTAATTTGCGAATAACTACATTTTCATTGCCTCTATTGTGTTATACAAAATTGTTGTAGGTTAGTCCACTTTATTTTTTATATATTCGATGTGTATACTACTATTCCCTCCTAATTGCTTACATAAGTCTTGTGTAAAGTTCATGTTTACAGCATTTCTTTATAATTTCTTCAACCCTTAATTACTTAATGATTCACGTGTTCTTGCGAAGAATTTCATATAAAATGTATTGAGCCAACGGTTAAACGAGGCGGTGGATCTGTACAACATATCGAATTGTTTATTTAAAAGTCATTAAAAACATTTTATCGCCATTTGCTGAAGATTCATTGCCAACAGATTGGATTTATCAAACCGATAACGAATCAAAATAAACAAAAATTATCACACAATTTTTAAACGAGAGGGAAACAATTATTTGAAATGACCGGTAAATATTAAAATAATATTTGATATAATTTTGACTCTTAGAATCAACGTTCCTATACCGAAAATATATTGTTCGTAAGTATATGTCTGCAAAATACAACATAAAAACGACCGTAATCTTTCCTATCTTATTTAAAGTTTAAGTTAACTAAAATAATTAAGAAATGTTCGTAAGGATATGTCTGGCACTGTATCTACGAAAAGTTTAACACGTTTTCTTGTTTATAAAGAAGTAACGTAATCGTGACTGATATTTTTTCAGGTTTAAAGACCATCATCAACGCATTGTTACATAGTTTTAAGCAACTTGCCGAAGTGATGACGCTCACGATCTTTTGTCTTATGGTTTTCGCGCTTTTCGCCCTGCAAGTTTACATGGGCGAACTTCGAAATAAATGTGTAAAAAGTATGGAATCTAATAATACGCAAATCGATTGGAAAGAGTACGTATTAGTTAACATCCACGGAAGTACCTACATGGTATTTGTATTTACATTTTGTGCGATACTTACGTCTATCGACCTGAACAATAACACTTCGTTGAGCTTCAAGGCATTAACCGATACCTTCTGTCATCCACAGGTGGACTTGGAACTCATCCAACTGGGCATTCGACGAAGATGAAGAGCCAATAATTTGTGGTAACGCAACTGGCGCAAGGTTCGCTAAACTTCGTTTATCACGGTCAAGTGTTTTCAATGATATGTCGATTTTACCGTGAGTATGCTTCACCTTTCAGACACTGCAACGAGAGTTACATTTGTCTTTGTGTTGGCCCAAATCCAAACCACGGGTATACAAACTTTGATAATTTTCTATGGTCGATGCTCACCACGTTTCAATTGATTACTTTGGATTACTGGGAAGATGTCTACAATAAGGTATTTTTTTCTATTCTATTCTCTTCTTTTGTTATAATATGCATGTAGTGTTCGATAGAGGGCATAAAAACAATTGAAAGGGGTTAATAAACACGTGCTTTGTTTAACCTCGTTTTCAAGTGACCAAACGATTATCTAAACTAATAGGCAGACTTTGTTCCGATAATCGGTTCAGGAAAATCAAAGTAATAAAACAACACGAAATAATGTAATTTTGAAAAATGCATGTTTGCTGAATGATAGAACACATAACAAACATAATACAATAAGTAAATTAATAATTCTTGGATTTAGTTGAAATATTTTATACTTCTTTTTTACATGAAATATTTGAAAATCGCGGAAAGCAGACTTTGACTATTGAGAGACTATTAACAAATTTTGTTTCATAATATAATTGGTTTTAGATTACGAAAAATCATGATTCCCAGTAATGCATAGCTGTTTATTTTTGTAAGGAGTTTATCAATCTTTCAAATATTCCAGGTGTTTGTCAAAATTATCGACAGTCTTATTCTTTACATTAATAAAGTATTCCAGCATAGCAATGGGTACCAAATAAATAATTGTTTTCAAATGGATTTAAGTCTGGACAGTCGTCTTGTTTCGACCGAATTACGTTCAACAGATCCCAAATGCATGCCTGACACTTTCTAGTTTTAATACTTATTTGCTATTTCTTTTAATACGCAGCAACTTGATGAATTATCAAGTGCTCTTCTCAAGAGCTTGAACTAAACTGACTTGTACAACGGAATAATAAGGTCGAGAGATAGCAAGGAAATATGGACCATTGTATACGGTTTGGTATATCAGTTGTACTAGCAGAGTTTGTGATTAAGTAAGTTTGTGTAATTACCGGAGCACAGAAATAACCATAACTTGGGAACAAAGTTAAATGGGGCACATGTTTATACGAGCACTTCTCATTGTTTTTATGTCCCACTGAAATATATTCCAAGCGTTGTAAAACACCCTGTACATATGATAAGTCATTGATAAGTGCCATGGAGTTATTGACTAAACGAAGTGAAATTTAATACTATTTCTATCGCGGTTTCATGCATACGTATTTCAACCAAAAATCTTTCGACACCGATGCATTTGGATACAAGTAACTGTGGGCATAATTATTAATGTGCATGTTATTTTTAATATCATGTTACCAAAGAAGAATGATTAAGTTAACATTTTTAAAAGTATCTTTTGCTATTTTCTTTGGTATTACCGATAAGTCCTTTAATATTTTACAATCTGAGATTTTGTTATCAAAATATAAGGGTTTTAAATTTATGCGGTTGCTATCTAGCGCGCGTTATTTGAATTCAGTCGGCTCAGCGTGCACGCACATCCTCGTCTAATTAAAAATAATTTTAATACGTTCATGTTTGGTATTACTTCCAACTCACGAATCTTGTGGATTTGATTAAAGCAATTTTGTAGCAATAAAATAAAATATATAAAGCTTCTACTTTTCTACTTCGGTAAATCATTAGTAACATGCAGCATTGGTCGCGTGTCGACGATAACATCGAACGTCGCTACGAACTACTAGTTCCAAGAAGTGGTAGATATAACTATGCGACAGTTATTGAACAATTCTCGCGACACATATTGGCGATTCACAATACGGCACTGTCTTGCTTCTTGGTCATTTTAACCTAGGTGAAGCTATTTCCGTATTCTTCGTTCAAGTTTCAGTGGATGTTTACTGAAAAAATATAGAAGATACAGAAATAGCTTGTCTTTAATATTTCTCTATCGACAGTTATTGACAAATGTCTAGGATTCTTTAAGTAGTTCACAAAGTACGACAACTTGAGACTCTATTCAGCAACAGTCTTCGTATATGTGTTGTTATATGTAAATATAGTACATGCAGTTGAAAGTATATACAATTCCTTTTAAAAATCTCTATAAAATGAAATTTATATTATGGGCCAATATGGCGGTGCATTCCTCTGTCGCGTTCTTTGCAAACCATCCGTCATTTGAGAGTTAAGGACACTTTCGACGAATTGTTTCTTTAGCTTAAGTGGCCGACAACAGCGTAATTAAAAACTTATCACAATTTAATTGCAAGGCAGCATATATCTCTTTCACACTTTATTTACTAGCCACTAGTCGAAGTGAATAACTGTATGTAATATTCACACGTATAGTAAAATTCCGATTATCCGGGACTGGGGGATTGTAGGAAAATCAAATATGCCTGATAATTCGACTATATCTACATATGAAGTGATAAAAACGAGGAATTTGACCATTTTTATGGGGGTTTCCTTACTTTACGGGGTTAAGGATCAACTTTTCGAATATTTTTAGAAATTCTACATATTCTTCACCAAAATACGTGTTATGTTCATTTTAAAACATTAAAATCTTACAATTTGTCTAGAAGTTATGATTTTTTTAAACATACGCATGAAATTTTGAAATTTTTCTTAAAAATTCCTTTTCCATTTTTAGTAATTTTGTTTGACGCCCTACAGAAAAGTTGTCTAATACTTTTTTGTAGGTACCCATAAGCACTACTTCAGAAAAAAGTTTCATTGAAATATATTCATAATCGTAGGAGTTATGGCTGTTTGAAAATTAGACCATTTTTATGGGGTTTTTCTCATTTTGCGGGGTCAAGGACCAACTTTTTGAATATTTTTGCGATTCGTACGTATTCTCCACAAAAATACGCGTAGTTTGCTTTTTTAAACATTAAAATCGTCCAATCCGTTTAGAAGTTATGTTTTAAACATACGCATGAAATTTCAGGGAATCATATCAATGGTTGGTCAGACATTATATTTTCGGTAAGGAATTTTTTTCTCGAAACTGAGTGGGATTTCGGGGGTATGTCTGTTGACCCAAAATGCTTGCAATTGACCCCTGCAACTAAAAATAATTTTTTCAGAATGATTTGAAATTTTTTAATTTCGCCGAAAAATTTGTTCACTACTGAACTTTTGAATTTTTTTTCTCGAAAGTGCGTAGGATTTCGGGGGTATGTGTATTCACCAAAAATGATTATAATTCCCCTGCAACCAGAAATAATTTTTTTAGAATGATTAGAAATTTTTTAATTTTGCCGAAAAATTTATCGATGTCGATTTTTCTTAAAAATTCGTTTTTGGTTTTCAATAAACACAACCATGGGTAATGTAGTAATATAATTCATTATTAAAAAATAAAATATATAAAATTTCTATGTTTTATTCGTCAACTGTTTAATATCGACATCACTGCTAGATACATGCGGTTATGACTTCTTTGTTTGGGTGAAATATAATCCCTAACATTTATCGAAGAATAGTCGGGTTAAATATACAGTTATTCGGACATTCCGGATAATCGGAACTCTACTGTATAATAATATATAAGGTATCATGGCTTCTTTCATAATGTCTAAAAATTGAAACCTCCATCTTCAACTGAGATGAGAGCCGAATTTGGCGTTGGATATTTTTTAATAGACATGATCCATAGATCGATATTGACGCAATCTATTTGATTCGTAGGTATTGTCGGCGTGCGGACCTATCAGCGTCTCGTTCTTCACGGTGGTCGTGTTTTTTGGCTCGTTTTATTTAATCAACCTAATGCTCGCGGTTGTTGCACTTAGCTACGAAGAGGAAGCTGAAATTACGAACGAGGTATGTGACCACTGTAACCAAAAAAGCAAAGCTAGTCTACGAGTGAATTTTTATTCGTTATTCGTGAATAAAATTTGCCTAACATTAGCTGTAACCGTTATATTTTATTGCTATTTTGAGCTTGTTTCGAATCTGTAGGAACGTAGGAAAGATTTAACCGACCATCGCGAAGACTCGACGTTTAGTTTCGACCCGACAAAAATCAACGTTAAGACTCTTGCCAAAGAGAAGCAGAAGAAATTAGATGCGAGGAAAGGAGTCCTTCTGAGCAGTTATACGCGTAAAAAAACGCGAAGAAGAAGACGCGGAAGAAGTAATGCTGGATCTGGCGTAGCGGGGCAAGAAAAAAGTGGCTCTATTCCAAGCAGGTAAGTATTTACGATCATAAAAGAAACACAGTAATGCACGGTTAATTGTCAGAAGATTTGGGATCCAACAGTGACAGTTACGCGTGTAGAGTAGTGCATGTTTTGTAGAACCGAACTCGAACATTACTTGAGAAAGAAAGAGAATTGTTATAACAGGAGCTACGATAAAAGAATTTTAAAAGTTATTTTTCTACAAATAATACCAATGCATTTTTCAGTTCTTCTGATTAAAATAAGTCTAAACATGACATACATCGGACTACTTTTAATTGACTTAAATGTATGCAATATTGCATGATGTGTACCTACATATTTTGCTAATCCATAAATAGAATTTTTTAGACGTTTTTATGAACATGGATTTTTATTATTTAGCATACAAACTTCTACAAATAAAAAATAAACAGGATAGTAGCATTTTCCCCTCGAAATTAAAGAGGTTTTATATTTAATATTTTCCCTGAAAATATGTTGTTTTCGAGATGTTCAGACGTAAAGTTTTTAAATGGACGTCTTGTACTTACATAAATTTATAAAGTAAAATTTAAGTGATCTTTCAGAAAATGTGCAAATAATTAATAGTGTCGCAAAAACTATAAATGAGTTATACAGAGTGTTCGGCCACCCCTGGTAAAAATTTTAATGGGAGATTCTGGAGGTTAAAATAAGGCGAAAATCAAGAATGCCAATTTGTTGATTGAGACTTTGTTACAAAGTTATTAACGTTTAAAGCTCTGCCTGTAGAATGGCAATCTGCGAACAGCTGCGTATACGCGATAGTGGTTCTCACTCAAAAAACTGTAAGGTTGTCGATGAGTCAGTAAGTAGAGCTTCTCATGCTGAGTGAGAACCACTATCGCGTATACGTAGTTGTACGCAGATTGCCGTTCTACAGGTGGAACTTTAAACGTTAATAACTTTTTAACGAAGTCTCAATCAACAAATTGACATTCTTGATTTTCGTCTTATTTTGACCTCCAGAATCTCCCATTAAAATTTTTCCCAGAGGTGGCCGAACACTCTGTATATATTAATATCATGTATGTTAAGTTAGTTAAAAACAATATGATTTATGTGGTGTTTGGATTTGTTTTAATCGGGAGGATCCCAAAAATGCATTGGTATCATTTTCAAGAAGGTAAGATGAAGAATAGTTTTTATTGCATGATTACTAATTTTTGTACTCTGAGTTAGCTTTCGTGGGGGAGGGGCGTGAATCATAAAAAGTTAACCGTGTATTACTGTATTTCGATCGAGAGAAAGAGCTTCCAGAATTCTTTTGACATTTCACGCGTTAGATCGGTGACGCCGAGCCCAAGTCCAAGCCCAAGACATTCGAACGTTCGACCATCTCACTTATTTCTACAAAATGTCAGTCCCCGAACAGTAGAGAATAACACGGTCCATAGACTGGCGCCAAATCGTGGAATGCTTCATTCTAGACAGGCAAGTAATAACAGTAATCAACAGTCATCGTTAGACGACTCGGGAGTGGTTGACGACCATGATGGCGACGATGTTGCGTCCATGGACGAGCACGACAAGCGGGATAACAAAGAATCAAGGTCCGATTGGCAAGAAAAAACAGCCATCAGCAATAATATGGATATTGGCGTCGAGCCTAATAGCAGAGTCACAGTAAGAAACGGTATCGATACCGAAGCAGATATCGATAGCGAACGAGAAAAGTCAATATCAACGCGTTCCGGATATCTTCGAGCGTCCATCAACGTTCCTGTTTCCTTGGGTAGTGGGACCACTCGAGAAATTAGAGTGCTTAAATGCAACGGCGTTAAAACGAAGAAACAAATGTACACCTTGCCGCCAGAATATTTATCGCACATTGTTATTTTAGGTAAAACAGTAATGTTTGAGTCACTGTACCCAAGCAAATAATATAGATGTAACGCATTATTACGGATTTACTTGTCCGCAGATGATCTTCCGGATAGGAACTGTGAAAAGTGCATACAGTGTTGCGTAGATTACGAGGGCTGGTTGCGATTTCAAAATTCCCTGTACAAGGTAAGTATATAAAGAAAAGTGAAAAAGTATCGTCGAGAGAAAAGCGTACGCGAAAGGAAAACGCAAAGTTTCCGTAACGGGTTTGATATTCGTTGCATTTATAGAGAAGTTCGCGAACATTAACGAATATCGAATAAAGAATTATAGATAAATCTAAACACACAATCCTTGATAAAAAGTTTCCGGCACACACGTGCTATTTTTCATTTTTCAGGTTGCGTTCATGATAGCTTGAGAATTTTCATGAATACGTAAACACTAAGTTGTGTGAATATTAAAATTATCCTGACTTCGGTAAAGTCAAGAAATATAAACGCATAGATATGTAGAGATAAAATGATAGCATACTTAAACTCTACTGACATGATCTTTAGTATCCTTGAGCTTCCGTAGCGATAGCACTGATCACCTTAATTTTGATATATGTACAGGGTGTTTGACCACCCCTGGGAAAAATTTTAATGGGGGATTCTAGAGGCCAAAATAAGACGAAAATCAAGAATACCAATTTGTTGATGAAGGCTTTGTTAAACAGTTATTAACGTTTAAAGTTCCGACCGTACTGAACTTTTTTCTCGAAAATGCGCAAGATTTCGGGGGTATGTCTATTCACCAAAAATGATTATAATTGACCCCCACAACCGAGAATAATTTTTCCAAAACGATTTGAAATTTTTTTTTTCCGACGAAAAATTTAGACACCTACCCCCTGTCGATTTTTCTTAAAAATTCCTTTTTCATTTTTAGTAATTTTGTTTGACGCCCTACAGAAAAGTTGTCTAATACTTTTCTGTAGGTACCCAAGAGCTCTACTTCAGAAAAAAGTTTCATTGAAATATATTCACAATCGTAGGAGTTATGGCTGTTTGAAAATTAGACCATTTTTATGGGGTTTTTCTCATTTTGCGGGGTCAAGGACCAACTTTTTGAATATTTTTGCGATTCGTACGTATTCTCCACAAAAATACACGTAGTTTGCTTTTTTAAACATTAAAATCGTCCAATCCGTTCACGAGTTATGACGTTTTAAAGATACGCATGAAATTTCAGTGAAACATATCAATGGTATGGTCAGACATATTTTCGGTAAGGAATTTTTTTCTCGAAACTGAGTAGGATTTCGAGGGTATGTCTATTCATAAAAAATGATTGTAATTGACCCCTGCAACCAAAAATAATTTTTTTAGAAAAATTTGAAATTTTTTTTTTTTGCCGAAAAATTTGGGCATCTACCTCCTGTCAATTTTTCTTAAAAATTCGTTTTTGATTTTTAATAAATTTGGTTGGCGCTGTATGGAAAAGTTGTTTAGTACTTTTTTGTAGATATCCATGAGCTCTACTTCAGAAAAAAGTTTCATTGAAATATAGTCACTATTGTAAGAGTTATGGCTGTTTGAAAATTGGACCACTTTTATGAGAGTTTTCTAATTTTACGGAATCAAAGAGCAACTTTTCCAATATTTTTGCAATTTCTACATATTCTCCACCAAAATACGCGTAGTTTGCTTTTTTAAAAATGAAAATCGTCCAAATCGTTCAGGAGTTATAACATTTTATAAATTTTCGGGCAAGATTTCTGGTAAGAAATTAAATTTTCGGTAAGGAATTTTTTTCTCGAAACTGAGTAGGATTTCGGGGGTATGTCTGTTGACCAAAAATGCTTGCAATTGACTCCTGCAACTAAAAATAATTTTTCCGAGACGATTCGAAAGTCTTTTTTTCACCCAAAATTTTCAACACTTACTCGAATTTTTTTCTCGAAAGTGGGTAAGATTTCGGAAGTATGTGTATTCACCAAAAATGATTGTAATTGATAGCTGCAACTGAAAATAATTTTTCCGTAAATGATTTGAAATTTTTTAATTTAATTTTTTAATAACTTTTTAACGAAGCTTCAATCAACAAATTAGTATCCTTGATTTTCGTCTTATTTTAGTCTATAGAATCTCCCATTAAAATTTTTCCCAGGAGTGGCTGAACACCCTGTATTGGAGCAAATCAGGACTCCCAACACTGGCTAAAAAACACTAATTCAACTTGTATGTAAAAAAGTTACTCTGAAGAACATGGCACAGGAAATGTTCATAAGCTCCATTAGATTGCCAAAAGAAATCCGCGGGGGGTTAAGAACTACTGTTTATATTTTTTCGCTCAGAACTCGCTGGAGTAAAGACGAGATCGGGGCAATGTTCATATTTACAGGAGATAGTGTTCACGTATTGGTAAAAATTGTCAAATTATCATACTTGCAACCTGAGAAATTAAAGACAGCACGAGAGTGTTATCTTTTTGTTTTGGAAGTGTAGCACGCGCGAAAAGATAAAATGCTCGACTCTCGATTGACGAGTGGTCCATATCTAGGTAGTGAGAGATCCGCTATTTGAGTTGACAATCACACTTTGCATCGTCCTGAATACCGGTTTTTTGGCAATGGAGCATCACGGAATGAGCGAATCGATACGACAGGCACTCAACATCGGCAATAAAGTGTTTACCAGTATCTTCACCTTCGAATGTTTGCTGAAGCTATTGGCGCTTAGCAAAGACTTTTTTGCCAACGGTTGGAACAATTTCGATTTGATAATAGTATCGGCGTCTCTAATAGATCTTGCCTTCGAGTTGGTAGATGGTCTCTCTGTGATACGCGGACTAAGGCTTTTACGAGTCTTAAAGCTGGCACAATCCTGGACGACGATGAAGGTTCTTCTCAGCATAATCATCTCGACGATCGGCGCGCTCGGGAATCTCACCCTAGTCTTAGTAATTGTAATTTATATATTTGCCGTGATCGGCATGCAATTATTCAGCAAAGACTATACCTTGGACAAGTTTTATCCGGATCCTGTACCACGATGGAACTTCAACGATTTTTTTCACTCGTTTATGATGATCTTTCGTATACTGTGCGGAGAATGGATCGAACCGCTGTGGGATTGCATGAGAGCCGAGGAAGAAGACGGACCGGGCACTTGCTTCGCCATATTTTTGCCAGCTTTGGTTATGGGTAACTTCATGGTACTGAATCTCTTCCTTGCCTTGTTGCTCAACAGCTTCAACTCGGAAGAGTTGAAACAAAAGAAAGAAGAAGTCGGCGAGGATTCGAAGCTCGCCAGATCGTTCGACCGTATTCGTTCGATAATACGAAAAAATAAATGCTCGCGCATGACTCAAGGTACCGGGAAGACGAAAGGGAAAGATCACCATCTGGAGAAGATAGTACGACGGGTAATGGATCGATCCGACAACGAGACTAAGTACGCTATTCAAGAGACTGTGCTCAGCCTTCCAAAAGACAACGTTTACAATAGATCCTACCAGGAAAGTTTAAATCAACCTGTTTTTTCGTACGATCCTGTGTACGCTCAATCTCAACTAAAAGACGACGAGTCCGACGACAGCAATTCCATCAAAGACAAGCAATCCGAATCGCAAGAAAGTAATCCCGAGGAGGGTCAGGATTTCGAAAACACGAAGTATTCGTCTTTAACTAAAGCGCCCGTGGAAGAGAAAACTGCGATGTTACGTCAAGAAGAACACTTTCTTAAACACGAAAGTCGCGTACCGAATCGACCTTGGCATGCGCTTGTTAGCTACGTCGATGAACTCACTGTCGGTGGTAGAAGAGACAGTAAAGGAAAATACATAGACGGCATGGGATCCTTTCCGGGATTTGGAAGAAGCAATCGGCGAAAAGAACCGCAAGACTGCTTTCCACGACAGTGTTATCAAAAGTAAGAAATGTTTAACTTGTTCTCTCGCAATATCATAGGTTTTGCACTATATAAATCAACCTTTTTGTAGATCATATTCACCTTTTTGCGAATCAAATCCTTTTAGAAATTTGTTTTCTCAAGCCACTGAAATAAACGTAAAACCCGATGTAATAGTAGAATAATAGTTAAACAAAAACAACATAAAATACTTAGATATTTAACACTAATATCAATTGGTCGCCTTTCAAATGCTAGCTTGTTAATTAAAAACAAAATCTCTAATTTCGTTGAATAAACTGTTTTGTGTCGTTTAAATTGCTCATATGCACATCGTTAATAATATTTTTATGGTGCTGCATCGTTGCAGTGTGGGAACTCGTGAGAATCGTAGGACAGAAAAGAAAAGGAGGGGGCGCGTTTCGTCCGGGCCTGCTGGTGGGGGGACTCGTCAGTAAGGCTTTCTAGTAAGCCTTGCCTTAGACCACAGTTTCCCAAACTTTTTTTCTTGTGAAACCCTTAAAGAAATTTTTTACGGATCATAGAACCCCTTTTACCATACCTAAACTTCTAAGCAGAGATATTAGCGTTGATACCGGTGTTGATGATGACATCTGAGTGATTTTCGTGTACATAGCATTTCCAATACAAAGTCCGTGACTTAAAATTATTTCATCATGGAACCCACTTTGGGAAACACTGTGTTAGACGACGGTCGAGGAGTGTATATATAGCAACCGAGGGGTCGGTCGAGCGCTTGTGAGAACGCGGCCCCTCTAGTGGCGAGCATGGGAGGCGACGTCACATACTTCTAATAGATACTCATGCATTCGAAAATATTTTGGTCTTGTTTTCTCTGAACAAAATGTAAAATTGTAATTCAATAAATTTGTACATTAGTAAGATTCATTAAAATACTTTTCCCTTGTTAATTGTTGATCACTTGATGTCGAAATCACACACGTCCTATACACGTTTATGAACTAATTTAGTTCATCTCGTCTCATATCTACTTTTACCCTATTTTGCTTTTGAGTCACGCACAAGGTGAATTTGATCTGCAAAAGGTTTAATTTGGAGTGGCAAACTTATATTAGGTGACCAGAAAGGTTCTTGCCAATTTTTGTTGGTCACGATTCTAATGATTTTTCTAATTGAAAATTAATGTGTGCATTCGATACATGACTCGAACTATAAAATACAGCCCTTAAATCATCGTATTGCTACATTTTAAACAATACACATCAATCCTTGTATTTTTTACTCATTTAACATAGCTGATAAAAACAAATTATTCGTGTGGCTTCATTGTATGTGACAAATTAGTGTAATTTGAATAGGAGATTATAATCTTCTCAATAACAAATTTCCACTTACTCAGTAGTATGAATAACCATACTAGAAACAAGCAATTCAACGATAAATGTGATTTGAGAAACAAAGTGTCTATGTTTTCTTCGGTAAAATAAAAGAATTTAAAAGAAGGTTTATATTTTGTCGAATGAATTCATTTTAAAATAAAAATATGTTTCTTGAATTTGTCATATAAGAAAAGGCAAAAACTATTCTGGATACCTGATATCGTAGAATGTAAACGTTATCAATGTTTGGAATATTGTGATTTTGTGAAAGAAAGTCACACGTGTATTCTATTCTACACTTTATAAAGGAGTCGTTGCAAAATGGAGGCATTGATTTTCAAATTCATGGTGGTTTTAGTTACATAAAAAAAAATTTTCCAAAGTAAAATCATCTCAGTCTTTTCGTTTGCTTTCTCGCGTAAAAGGATCTTCTAGGTCGATACAGGAATGTTGAGGTAGAAGATTCAATCTTTAAAATGACTGCAGAAAAATTATTATGCGACGTGTCTTCTCACGAAATTACAATACAAATATTGACAAACGTTCAGCCCAAGTGTCCTAATTATGAGTACACGCGATCAGTTAATGACTGTAATTATGTATTATTTGTGCAGATGTACTTGCATCGATCGATGCGTCGCAACGTCTATCGGCAAAAAGTGGATAAAAATCCGCACAATGATTCTATCGGTTGTCGACACGCCCGGATTCGAATGGATGATTTTATTTTTAATTTTTGCATCTTCCATAACGCTCTGTTTCGAAGACATTTACCTAGATGACAATCCTTTTTTGAAGAGAATACTCTATTGGACCAATCTTGGCTTCTGCGCGCTTTTCAGTATCGAGATGCTACTCAAGTGGTTAGCTCTGGGTTTCTGCAAATACTTCACCAGTTTCTGGACAATCTTGGATTTTATAATCGTTTTCGTAAGTAGAAACATAAATTCAAACAGCAGCATCGATGTGGATCGTGTGTGTATTTACGTGTATGTGCGGGCAGAGGCACATGCGAGTGCATGTAATGTTAAAATAATATTACGTCTATCGTTGCCGCATGAATTTTTCGTTTTCGTCGATTGCATTTTTCGTATCGTTATTTCGGCCACTGTTTCTTTTATGTAATAGTAGTGAGGAGTTATCACAGATTAAGTGTCAGATCTTTCAATAGATAATACTACTAAATAGTTTGACTATTCTTTGTTATATTTCATACACGTCGTTGCTAAACGTAAATAAATCACCATGGAACGTTACACTGCACAACAACGTGTACAAATTGTTAAAAATTATTATAAACGTTCAAGTTCTGTTAGAGTTTGTTATTTTTGGTCCAAGTAATTGTGGATAAATTTAAAGAAATTGAAATTATTTCTGCTGTTCACAACGGTGTAGAAGAAATCAGGATTTGAATATGAACCCGTATGAAATTCAACTGACGCAAGAACCGAAGCCTAAAGGCCATTTCATGCGTCGTGAATTCGCTGTTTGGGGTTTAGGATAAGGTTCATTTTTATCTCAATGGGTTTGTGAAGAAACAGAACTGTCTTATCTGGGAATATAAAAATCCTCGTGTGATTCATCGAGGAGTATTAGTTTATAATATCGAAGAAAAGAAACCCGAAATATCTGAAATAGTTTGTTTTATGTAAATTTAAAGATATGACACTCAATTTGGATAACTTTATAGTAGATGTAGTGTTTCCTTTCGCTTTACAATTTATTATAGGCTTTAAAAAATGTATGGGACTTTCCTTAGGATCAACTTTTCATGACAATATAAATTGAAAAGTCTGTCACTGTTTTGCAATCTGAGCAGTGATAGATTATATACCTAAAACAAAAAAAGACAATTGTCTAGTGCCCGTGATGTTCAAGGATTTGCGAGTCTCGAGAACCCAGTGTGTTTAAAAAAATTCAAAACACCATATTTATTCATATTGTAAAAATAACTGAATATAATTTTAATGAAACAATCAATAAGCACAGATTTGTATTTAACTTCGCTCGGTATTAGAATTTTTATTGTTATGAAAATTTTAATATCACTAATACGTTGTTCATAAGTTTGTTTTAATTCTCTTGGTACGTGTTTTGTAGCATGAAATTTAGTTTTTACTTTCGATATGTATATAAAAAATTTTGTAAATTGTACATTAAATTCAATTTTGTTACAAGTCCAGTTACGAATCTCCAACATGCAAAAATTCACAGCTTCCATAACCAAAATTAATGCAAACGTTAAAATATATCCCATGAATTAGATTGGTTAATCCCCTTCTCCAATTCTATCGAAATTCAAAGTCTAACTATTAATATATAATAAATTTGGTCACAATCAACACACTTCAATTTGTTGAAGGACACACTACACTTCACTTAATATACAGGGTGTACGGCCACCCCAGGGAAAAATTTGAATAGGAGATTCTAGAGGCCAAAATAGAACAAAAGTCAAGAATACCAGTTTGTTGATGGAGACTTCGTTAAAAAGTTATTAACGTTTAAAGTTCCGCCCGTAGTGAATTTTTTTCTCGAAAGTGCGTAGGACTTCGGGGATATGTCTATTCACCAAAAATGATTGTAATTGACCCCTGCAACCAAAAATAATTTTTTTAGAAAAATTTGAAATTTTTTTTTTTCGCCGAAAAATTTCAGCAGCTACCCCCTGTCGATTTTTCTTATAAATTCGTTTTCGATTTTTAATAATTTTGTTTGACGTCCTACAGAAAAGTTGTCTAATACTTTTTTGTAGGTACCCATAAGCACTACTTCAGAAAAAAGTTTCATTGAAATATATTCACAATTGTGGGAGTTATGACTGTTTGAAAATTGGACCATTTTTATGGGGTTTTTCTCATTTTGCGAGGTCAAGGACCAATTCTTCGAATATTTTTGCGATTTGTGCATATTCTCCATCAAAATACGCGTAGTTTGCTTTTATAAACATTAAAATCGTCCAATCCGTTCACGAGTTATGACGTTTTAAAGATACGCATGAAATTTCAGTGAAACATATCAATGGTATGGTCAGACATTACATTTTCGGTAAGGAATTTTTTTCTCGAAAATGCGTAGAATTTAGGATGTATGTATAATGACCAAAAATAATTGTAATCGACCTCTGCAATCGAAAAAATTTTTTTTAGAACGATTTGAAATTTTTTAATTTTGCCAAAAACTTTCAGCACCAACTCGAATTTTTTTCTCAAAAGTACGTAGGATTTCGGGGGTATGTCTATTCACTAAAAATAATTGCAACTGACCCCTGCAACTGAAAATAATTTTTACAGAATGATTTGAAATTTTCCAATTTCGTCGAAAAATTTAGACACCTACTCCCTGTCGATTTTTCTTAAAAAATTGATTTTTGATTTTTAATTTTGTTTGACGCTTTACGGAAAAGTTGTTTAGTACTTTTTTGTAGTTACCCATGAGCTCTACTTCACAAATAAATTTCATTGAAATATGTTCACTATTGTAAGAGTTATGGTCGTTTGAAAATTGGACCATTTTTATGGGGGTTTCCTTACTTTACGGGGTTAAGGATCAACTTTTCGAATATTTTTAGAATTTCTACATATTTTTCACCAAAATACGCGTTGTTTGCATTTTGAAACATTGAAATCCTCCAATCCGTTCAGAAGTTATAATGTTTTAAACATACGTATGAAATTTCAGGGAAAAATATCATATATGGTCAGCCATTAGATTTTCGGTAAGGTTTTTTTTTCTCGAAAATGCGTAGGATTTCGAGGATATGTTTATTGACCAAAAATGATTGTAATTGACCCTTGCAACTAAAAATAATTTTTCCAGAACGATTTGAAAGTTTTTAATTTCGCCCAAAAATTTGTTCACTACTGAACAGAATCTCCCATTAAAATTTTTTCCAGGAATGGCCGAACACCCTGTATAAGAAATTTGTTCAATCAATACACTTCGTAGACGAATAAACGTTTTTGTTTTTCTTCATCCGAAGCACAAGAATACGTAGACATCGTAGTTTCTGATAATGCTTGCAATCTTGTATTCATGCTTGAATTTTAAAGAACAAGTATTGTATCACCAGAGGAACAATCTTGAATTAGAGGAACACAACTAGAACTTCGCGAAGAAACATTACTATTGCAGTCCGTTGCAGTATTTAATGTTTTCAAATAATATTTCTTAATTTATTCGTCTTATTAATTTAGTTTCTTCGGTCTAGTCATTATTATAGAAATTATAGAAATACACTTCTAAATCACTGTAAGGCGTTTCATATAGGGTAGTCCGACGAAATATTTTTATATTCAGCATGTACTGTATGCCAATATATACGTAGTGTAAATAATTCTCACTAAAATTGAAATAATTCGAACAATAATGAAGTCTTCGAGCTGAAATTTTCAGTGTGATGTGTGTATGCGATACTAAAAATATGTGTGTATGGATTTTTCAATTCGATAATTTTTTCACAAAGAAAAATAACTTCTAATGAATGCTGTAAAAATGTATATTATCAAAATTTCATTTGGACAATTACTGGCAGCTGATTTTTGCCTGAATGTCCCCCTCCTAAACATGGCACTTATATACTATAGTAATCACAAACTAAATGAATTATACCAATACTGGAAGCCTTCTTTCTCCGTTTCTGAGTCATCGAGGAATAGGTTGGGACAAACTTGGCAAAAAAGGAATTTGTATCGACTCCTTCATGGGCTGTAAACATCATGTGTTCCTTTGACCACTCACTCTTTCGCACCCTGACCCGATCGAGTCGGTTCAGGGTCCCAGGGGCCCCGCGTGGAGGTGAGGTGAGTGGATTTGACCAGAGTAGACCCGCCAACTTCACCGAAATTTTCCGCACCAGTCTACTGCCGGAGCAATAATCCGGATATAGGAGAACATCAGTTTCGTCGGGGTTTTCGACTTGGCTGATTGCCAGGAAGGCCTACTCCAGCCTCTTGCCCCCACTACTTAACTTCTTCACTAAGAATTGATGTAAACGTTGATCTGGGTATCGTATATCGAGCAACGAAATCAAATTCTGAGAAGACTGTGGCCTGAAAAGATTCAAGCACCATCTCTTGCTCTCTGGGAAGAGTAAATATGGAAAGGTGATGGTTTTTCAGGTCAGCAGTGGGAAGCAGTGTTAGGCAAAACACAATCGACTAGACGATTGACAATCACATCAGTCACAGTTTGCGACTATATTAATCGTCAATTGTTGACTGATTAAACAGTATTCGTTTGTCAATCGTTAATCGTATTAAACAACTAACGATTACTTCGATCATCAATTGACGAATTAATATATAATAATATGAGCGATTAATTCCATCAATCGACTAATATTAATCGCTACCAATTTCTGACGACTAAATTTTCAATTGCATCCGTTAATTGATCGATTACTTCAATGAAATTAATCGATTCATGCCCAACTCTGGTGGGAAGTGATAGTGGTGTCAGCAGTAGGAATGACATAAGTAGAACAAAAGAAATAAGCAATTTAACTTTATCGCTCCATTTCTAATCTTCGAATTTCGACGAATTCCGAAAAACAACTGTCGAAGGGATGTTTCAGCATCATTGTTAGATACAGCATAGCTAGAAAAATAAGTTAAATCCAATTTTTGTGAACACTCGTTGCTTCTTCTACTATTCAAAATTGAGATTTAACTTTCTTTTCTGGCCACACTGGTTAGAAGATATGTCGTTTTATTTGTCCGAAAATATCTTCTTTACAAGGGATGACTCTACACGCATCTCTCTTCTCTCCCATGTAAAATCGATCCTCTAGTTCGATGATTCGTCACTTTTTTTTTAGTCATAATAGATTTATGTATTCTTCTATTATAGTGTGTATTGAATTTATTACAAGTATATTATTTACTTTCGTATAGAGAATTTTACTGTTAGGAATCCTTGCCTAGTTAAATTCGCCACTGTCACGAGTGGAAATAGAATACCAGATGACCAATCTTGGAATGAGATAAAGATAATACACAGCAATAAAGAAACTATGGAATTTAGAATATATTCTAAATAGAGGTCCTCTGTCCTAAAGAGTCTAAAGATACGTCTTATCTATTTTAACGTTTGTAAACTTGAAAATATAATTGATCTATTCATTACATATCGCTGTATTAGGCATTCTGCATATTCTTCATACCATTTTCAACATTCTGATATACAGGATGGGGGATAAAGGTACAAGTGGGCATAGAGTGATTCTATATGTAAAAGTAAATCGAAATGAATTAATAATATTTTTTCGTTTGAACCTTCGTTTTTGAGATAATTAAATTTGAAAATTTTTCGAATACGATTTGGCTATCGCGCCTGACCATCAATCTCTTTTTCTACTTACGTTGAAGTCCAAGTCGTACCCTGTTGCACCCATACATACAACTGAGCTGGGCAAATTGTACTCTTGAATAACACATAAAAATGTTAGATTCGCTCGTAAACTAGTTTTCGGCTACTGTTTTGCTCATTTAAATATTGGTTCAACGAAATCGTTAATAGGGTCTACTTTATAAAATAGTTTACGAATGAACATTATTACATAGAAGTTAGTTTACGAATTAATCTACAATTTGTATTCGTTATTCGTAAATAAAATTTACCCAAATCTAGCGTACAGTTGTCGAAATTTCTATAAGAACACATCGATTTAATAATGATTGATGTATTTCATAAATGTATATTAGTATAGTATAGGAAATCTTAGAACACAATGTCTTTATTTGTGTACGATCCATGAAAACAAACTCGCGAGATCTCAATTTCTAAACAAAAACATGGAATACTAACTGAGGTAAGTACAATATTTGAATAAGAATAGTAGTATTTATTTGCTTTTGTTTCATCACTAATGCCAGGGACATTGTCCGCAGTCTAAAAAGCGTGAGTACTCAAACTGAAACATGAAGTTTATAATCTTTAAAATAATTCGTCTTTAACCAGAATGTTATGGGAACAAATTTTTAAGCGCAGGAGAGAAACTAACAATAGAAGCATCTAGTACTTGTACGTATAATTTTTTTTTAAATTACATGAAAACTACGACAAAACACAATATATAGATTTAACATAAAACTAACAAAGCATGATTGTTTTCGAATTTTTAGTAGAAAATTTATGTAGAGTTTTATCAAGAGAACCAATACACATTACGACGTTGCAAAAATTAGTTCTTGGTATGGATAATCGAATATTTGAAATCGCTATTTCTAACGGTAAAAATACTAATTACTAGTATTATAATAATTTAATACACTGTCCTTAAGGAAACTTCATTACTCTACTATACGTTATTTATACGCGATTTTTTTTTCTTAATATTAATTTCTTACCTTTTACTGCTCCTCAATAATTTCCTAACCATTGCTTAATTATATTATAAAAATATGTGTTCTTATAGAAATTTCGTCCACTATACCCCATAAATTTGCAATGTCGATTTTCTGGAAAACATCAAACGAAAAAATGTTACTTTTTTCATTTTACTTATTTTAGAATCACCCTCTGTCTGGTTGTAACATTCGTTCCGCCCAACTGAACTTAATGGACGGTCTAATAACAATTAAAATTTTTGTGGTGTTGGAATTTATTGTCTATTCAACTTACGATACAATTCAAGTGCTTTGCAATATGCAGGATTGTTTTTCTTCTTTTTTCAATCTATAATGTTTCTATTAGGTTGGTGCATATGAAATGTCGTTTTTACAAATGAAACTTCAACCACACGCCGTATGTTTGAAATACGGTACAGTTTTTCCAATGATTAATTAATTTGAATATTTCACATTCAGCAAGATTGGTTTCCATTTGTTTATAATGTAGATTTATACATCCATTTATAATGTAGGTTGTTTTTTCATTAATTTTGAATGCATTTCTTCTGTTTCTTTGCAGTAAGACTCTGCCAGTAATTACAGACCCAGATGGTAGAAAATGATGATGAATAAGACCCTTGAATGTCCACCAAACAGTTAGCATTATCTTCTTTAGACGAAGCAGTGGTTTTGGCATGTGCTTTGACTTTTCACCTTCATCGAGCCATTGTTCCGATCGTTTTCAATTATCGTATAAAATTCATTCTTCGTCACAAGTAATGACACGTTTTAAAAATCTTGCTTGTTTCTCTTGAGTAACATGCTGGTTATCTCCATTCATCTAAGCTTCTGTGCGTCGCTTAACTCGTGCAGAATCCATTTTTCCAATTTCTTTGTTTTTCCTACTTGAGCCAAACGAAAAACAATGCATGAATGGCTTACTTTCAATCGACACGCTATTTATCTCGTTTATTGTGAATTCTCTTCAATAATACCCTTTAAAATTGTTAAGACACTTTCTGGCCTTCCTCTTGATTAATTTTCAAGCGAAGAATCACCTTGAATTTTGCAAATCAATCGTTCTAACATTCGCATAACTTTCTTCAAATACTAACTTTATGTTTTCAGCAACTTCCACCGCAGTTTCCTCAAGTTTGTTCTCACATAAAAAAATTACACGAATGTTTCGAATACGGTTTTAACGTTTTTATTTAAACATTTTTAGCATTCAATGTACATGTCTTACGATACACTTATATCTCTTTTCTATCGTTGAAAACTATTGATGATGGAGTAGATCGAAATAGATGTTATAGGGTCGGTTAATTAAAACATCGGGAAAACAATGTTTCATATGCATCAACATAATAATATAATTTTTACTCGTAAATAAATACTTCGAAACGCATTCGCGCTGATGTACTTGTAATATTTCAGCAGCATATAACATTTCGTAAGAGAAAATGGTGTATGGACTCGTTTAGTAATTGCAATACTCATTTTCTTGAACAGGTATCAACATTTAGCCTATTGATAGAAGAGAACGAGAACTTAAAAGTGTTAAGGTCGCTAAGAACTTTGCGGGCACTGAGACCATTAAGAGCAATATCGAGATGGCAAGGCATGAGGGTGAGTCCGAGCTGATTGTAGAATGTACGCTGCAAGTAGATTGGTTGAAAGTTTGAAAGCTAGAAGTATCGCTTTTGTTTCTATTAGATCGTAGTGAACGCGTTGATGTATGCAATACCCAGTATATTCAACGTGCTCCTCGTCTGTCTCGTGTTCTGGCTGATATTTTCTATTATGGGCGTACAATTTTTCGGCGGCAAGTTTTTCAAATGCATTGACGAAAACGGTGAATTATTAGATATATCGGTAAGATGAAATTTGTCCTCTTTTTCTATGTTGTGATAAAGAAAAAAGACGCGGTGGAGTCTTGTGAATAAAGTAGCGACAAAACCGAAAGATTTATTCGCATTAACATTAACTTCTTAGGTTATAAACACGAAGGATGATTGCTTGAAGACGAATTACTCTTGGGAGAATAGTAAAATCACATTTGATCACGTGGGAATAGCTTATCTGGCTCTGTTTCAAGTAGCCACCTTCGAAGGCTGGATGGAGGTGATGCAGGACGCAGTAGATGCAAGAGGTGTTGACCTTCAACCTCAGAGAGAAGCAAACATTTGTGCATATTTCTACTTTGTGATATTCATTGTTTGCGGCTCGTTTTTTACACTGAATCTCTTTATCGGAGTAATTATAGACAACTTTAACATGCTGAAGAAAAAGGTAAGCGTTGAATGAATAATCGTCTGAGAAAATATACTCGACTAAATTGTTCTTAACACGTTCTGTGCCATGACAATTTCAATGTGACTTTCGATTCATGTTGGGTGGAACACCGATTAGCCGCGCTTCCAAATTAGCTTTAAGGGTATATAATCACAGCAAATACACTCAAATCACACTATTGACTATCAGGCCATCGTAGGTTTCAAACCAGAATTGTGCTAATTCGATTATATTGTATTTCGATTACGCGATTTAATTACAATGTATTTAAATTACGACGTAATTGCACCCTAATTGGATGGCATAGTTCAAACTTTTCAGTTAATTCAATTACTGATTATTTTAATGATCAGTGTAATTAAAAAGCAGAGTAATTAAAATATAATGTAATTGAATTACACTTGTCTGAATTGGATTCCATAAAAGTATATATGTGTTTCAGATTTAATGACCAGAATTGAGGTATGCATGTAGGACCATATAACAAATGAATTTTTCCTTTGGAAGTATGTACTTAGAATTTATTGTCGTTTTAGAGTTACAAGACTTAAGAACGAATAACATCAAAATATGTATTTGTTTTTATGATCGAAATTATATTCAATTTAGTGGTATAAAAGAATGCCTCCAACCAAGAGGCAAGTATTATACAGGGTGTTCGGCCACCCCTGGGAAAAATTTTAATGGGGGATCCTAGAGGCCAAAATAAGACGAAAATCAAGAATACCAATTTGTTGATGAAAGCTTCATTAAACAGTTATTAACGTTTAAAGTTCCGACCGTACTGAATTTTTTTTCTCGAAAATGCGCAAGATTTCGGGGGTATGTCTATTCACCAAAAATGATTATAATTGACCACCGCAACCGACAATAACTTTTTCAAAACAATTTGAAATTTTTTTTCCATCGAAGGAAATTTCACACCTTCTCGAATTTTTTTCTAGAAAGTGGGTAGGATTTCAGAGGTATGTCTATTGACTAAAAATAATTGTAATTGACCCCTGCAACCATAAATAATTTTTTTAGAATGATTTGAAAAATTTTTTTTTCGCTGAAAAATTTCAGCACTTACCCCCTGTTGATTTTTCTTAAAAATTCCTTTTTCATTTTTAGTACTTTTGTTTGACACCCTACGGAAAAGTTGTCTAATACTTTCTTGTAGGTACCCATGAGCTCTACTTCAGAAAAAAGTTTCATTGAAGTATATTCACTATTGTAGGAGTTATGGCTGTTTGAAAATTGAACCATTTTTATGGGGTTTTTTTCATTTTACGGGGTCAAGGACCAACTTTTCGAATATTTTTGCAATTTGTGCATATTCTCCATCAAAATACGCGTAATTTGCTTTTTTAAACATTAAAATCGTCCAATCCGTTTACGAGTTATGACGTTTTAAAGATACGCATGAAATTTCAGTGAAACATATCAATGGTATGGTCAGACATTACATTTTCGGTAAGGAATTTTTTTCTCGAAAGTGCGTAGGATTTCGGGGGTATGTGTAATGACCAAAAATGATTGTAATTGACTCCCGCAACCAAATATAATTCTTTTAGAATGATTTGAAAAATTTGTTTTTCCCCCAAAAATTTCAGCACCTACCCGATTTTTTTTCTCGAAAGTGGATAGGATTTCGGAGGTATGTGTATTCACCAAAAATGGTTGTAATTGACCCTCGCAACGGAAAATAATTTTTCCAGAACGATTTGAAATTTTTGAATTTAATTGTTAATAACTTTTTAACGAATCCTTCATCAACAAATTGGTATTCTTGATTTTCGTCTTATTTTGGCCTCTAGAATCCTCTATTAAAATTTTTCCCAGGGGTGGCCGAACACCCTGTATATGTTATATCTATTAATAACAGAATTAATAAACAAATTGACTAGTGATTTTCGATCATGAAAACAGATATTTCAATGTTATTTGTTCCTGAATCTTGTAACTTTAGAGGACAATATATTCTAAATGAATTTTATGGTCCTACTTTCAGCCCTCAAGTCTGGCCATTTAAATCTAAACACTTTGATATAATGAGAAAGTAGTATTTAATCGTATTCAGAATTTTGTCAAAGCCTGTCTAACTTTTATTATTCGGTTTTTTAAACTTTTTAAGTTTAGCATAACAAATGGAGTAGTTTGGTGGAATGATGTATGCCATAGTTATTATGTGTTGGTATATGTTAGTGTATATGATGTTCCATTGTAATTTCCACACTGTATTTTTTATCCAAGTGTGTTTGTATGTTATTTTAGTATGTTGGATAGTTATTTTTTGTCCATTTGTTTACTTTCAATATGAACTGTTTCACAATATGTACCTATTAGAACTTCATAACTCTAAAGTTTCAAAATAGAGTTTAAGTTGAAGCATGAATTCCTTTTTGCTACTACTAGTTGCATATGTTGACATTATAATACCCAATTGTAGGGATCCCAAAGCATGTATCATTTTAGATACAGTATGATTAATTGACTCAATATACGATAAGTTTTCCTATGTGATATGTTCAGTGTGTTTGTAAAGTGCAATAAAAATGGGCAGAATGTTGCAGGAATGTATTGTGCGAAATATCCTGATCAATCGTATCTTGTAATCGCTAGAAACATATTTCTAAATCTAACCCAGTCAATTCTTTCTTTTAGGGTTTTCTTAGAAGCAAAGCATATTTGCAGTCTTTTTTTCCAATCAAGAACAAGAAAGTTAATATTAAAATTAATTGTGTGATTGTAACTACTACACAATTTAAGAATGTAATGAGAAATATAAGGCATATAATCTAATATTTAAATGTTCATGATGGAACGTTTGAATACTTACTACAAAAGAGTAATATTTCAATATAAAATACGGAATTATCTTGTAATGCTAATAATAATAAAATACATAACAAATGGATACAAGAACTGGAGGGATAAAAGTAACTCAAAAGAATGTATTTTAACAGTAGAAGGACCTCCTAGGCATTTTGACCTGGACGTATGTTTTTGTTCCTTATTACTCTTTAAAAATTTTTAATGTCTATTCTTATGATATTTTTTTCTACGTACATTCTGAACATTTTAGAACTCGAAAATGAGAATATTAATTAGTATGTGATGGACAAACATAAGATTCTTACCAAAATAAATGGAGACATGCAGAAAGGTGGAAAATTAGATTCGAATTACATATTTTCTTGTAAACCGTAATAGAAAGCTGGGAATACTTACCACGTACTGTTTTCTTACACATTTTAGAAGATTTGTTGTCACGTTTGTCGTTGATCTTGCACCGATTCCGCCATAAAATAATTTGGCCCATCTAGGTATATCGTCAGAAAACATAAAACGTAAAACGTAAAACATAATTAAAAAATGTGTCTCGTATCGATACGTATGCAAGCAAACATACGAAGAAACAAAACCAGAAAGTTCAAGACTATAATATTCATTGATATAGAAAATATAGGTATGCAAGTAAGTATCTTTGCAAAGTTACCAGTGGGTCGTGTTGATCCGCCTGGTCTTCTAGTGTCACTATTTGAACGAAATTCACAGAAATTACACACTTAATATACAAAACAAAGAAAAGTTACTTAAACAATCAGTTGTGTTAATAATATAGGGAAAAGAACACACTAATTTCTCACATAACGAACTTCGACGATCGACACAGCCTAACGACGCCATTACTGCAACAAGGGCATATTCAAGATGGTGACGCGCAGGCGCAAGTGATGGCGCGAATACTGACCAGGGGCCCTAAGAGGGCCAAACGTAAATATGTATTACCACGCATCTGAAAAAAGTTATATCTTTAAAACGATTTGAAATACAACAAAATGTCATGAGGTAAAATTAAACGGCGTCGAATGATGCACAAACTGAACCTAATTTTATTAATTTGTATGCATCGATGCATCTGAAAAATGCAATTGCATCCTTTTTTAAAATAGTACTCTAAAATTTTGATCGCACTATTCAATGCAGTTTTTTAATCTCTTCAAAAAATACTTGTTAAAATACTATTAAGGTATTTATTATATTCTTACGTTCCATTGTAAACGTATGTTAAGCTCTAATAATGGGAGAGTAATTATTCTTAATCGTTATATTTATTAATAAATTTTAAAATAGTGTAATGGTTTAACTATTAGGTTTGGAGCATAAGTACCTTGATACTTGTTTGTAGAAATTACAAAATTATATTAAGCAGTACAATCAAAATTATAGAATTCCATTTAATGAAAGTATGCAGTTGCATTTTTTAGATACATCGATAAAATGAAAATAAGAATAAAAATGAATGAAATCATTCGACGTCGTTTAATTTTGCTTTATGCCATTTTGTTGAATCTCTAGCTATTTTAGAGATACAGCTTTTTCCAGTTGCATGGGCTTTCCTGAATACCTTGGAACCTTTTCTGTTGAGTTCGTAGGAATGTTGAGTAAAAAGCTTTATAGGCTTTAAAATTCCTATTATAAATATATTTCAACGTGAAGACAGAAAGCTACTAGGAACGAAAATGAATTTAGGATTCTAAATGCTTTCGAAATAGAGTATAAGATAATAGAATATTACAACGCAGACAGATTGCATCGTTAGGTTAAATATTGTTCTTTTATATGACAATCATAACGAAAGATAATTGTTAACGTCCTAAATCAGGGCTGTTGAGTATTACCACCTAATTACTCCCACTACATCCACTTGACTTTCGCTTGTGTCTATGTAATAACGTGACATCTGTATCTATAGATATACATATACAAGATCTCAGTGTAGTCACTTAGGGAAATCGTTAGATAAATGGTAAATGAAAACCAGAGTTGGACATATTTTATTCTTGAATAACGAATAAAAATGTTTAATTCACTCGTAAACTAACTTTTGCCCACGGCTTTGCCGATCTGAATATTGATTTAAAAAATTCGTCAATAGATTCGAATTTATAAATGAATTTATGAATAAAACGTACATAGAAGTTAGTTTACGAAACGATCTAAAGTTTGTATTTGTTGTTCGCGAATAAAATTTGCCTAACTTTGAATAAAAGCTGCGGTGTTGAGCTGTCGGTGATCCACGTGGCATGGAACGTGTTAATATAGCGTGTAACACGTAACAAAATATTTAGTCCTTTTCCCGTATTTATCCTTATTTCAGTACGAAGGTGGAGTGTTAGAAATGTTTTTGACCGAAAGTCAAAAGCACTACTACACTGCCATGAAAAAGCTTGGCCGTAAAAAGCCACAAAAGGTGATAAAGCGTCCAATGAACCAAATCCTTGCAATGTTTTACGACCTATCGAATTCGCGCAGGTAAATTTTTTCAAATAATCTATCTTTACAAAAAATGTAAATTCTGTCTATTTAAGTAAATATTATTTAATGGTTATATAATTAAACAAAAAAAAATTACTTAAATGTACCTACATTTCATACGATTTTGATCGCGACCTAATCCATCAACGACTGCAATATTTCCAGATTCGAAATAGCAATTTTCATTTTGATATTTCTCAACATGCTGACAATGGGAATCGAGCATTACGATCAACCTCATCCAATTTTCTTCGTCCTTGAAGTGTCCAATGCATTTTTCACGACTGTTTTTGGCTTAGAAGCGATCGTCAAGATAATAGGACTCCGTTATCATTATTTCACGGTGCCCTGGAATTTGTTCGACTTCCTCCTAGTGCTGGCTTCAATTCTAGGAATATTAATGGAGGATATTATGGTAGACTTCCCAGTGTCCCCGACGCTCCTGCGAGTGGTGAGAGTGTTCAGAATCGGTAGAATCTTAAGGCTCATAAAAGCTGCAAAAGGTATTCGCAAACTGCTCTTCGCTCTGGTCGTCAGTCTCCCAGCGCTGTTCAACATCGGTGCCCTTTTAGCCCTGATTACTTTTATTTATGCCATCATCGGCATGTCGGTCTTTGGCCACGTTAAAAAACAAGGTGCACTCGATGACATGGTGAGCGCTAAGAATTACTTGAACGTTAATGCTTCTGTCGTTAAAGTTCTATATTTTTCTGGCAACTATCCAAAACATAATATACTGATCGCAACTTTTTCGCACTTTCCGTCCTATTTTCTTTATCTTTAGGTAAATTTTGAGACTTTTGGTAGAAGCATGCAATTACTGTTTCGATTAATGACATCAGCTGGTTGGAACGATGTATTGGAATCACTCATGGTGCAACCACCGGATTGTGACCCAACTCCTACTAGTCGGCAGCTGAACGGAAATTGCGGATACCCGCTCTTGGCAATAACTTACTTTACTTCCTTCATCATAATCAGTTACATGATCGTTATCAACATGTACATCGCCATTATTCTTGAGAACTTTAATCAGGCCCATCAGGAGGAAGAAATTGGCATCGTAGAAGACGATTTAGAAATGTTCTACATCCGATGGTCCAAGTGAGAATTATATTCATCTTGTTTATAACGGGTTTTCCAATAACAGCGACTGAACCTTGAATTCAAATTAAATGTAAACTACAAAAGATGATCTGGTGATCTTTGGTTTATTTTTGCATCGTCTTAGTGAGACGACGAAAGGAAAGATGAAATTATTGAATGGTAACTCCATCAAACGAAAATCACACCACACAGTAACTTTTTTGGGTACAAGGGTTGCTCGACTATTGACCGAGAATTAAATTCGATCATTTTTTTATTGACGAAGCCATCCATCCACAAGTGAGCTTTATTTTTTTTGACAAAATCAGGATTAGAAGGCTTCGATCCTCGAATTAAATGTTACGTGACTCGAACAAGCGAATAACAAATATGATGGCTATAACAATTGAAAGTTCTATCGCTCTTACTGAAAAATCCTATATATCATTCCATTTTTCTCTGCGTATTAATTAGAATGTTTCTCTAACGAGTAAAATTATGATGGTTCTTAGGTACGATCCGCACGCAACGCAATTTATAAACTTTTCGCAGTTGAGCGATTTCATAGCGAGCCTAGACCCACCATTAGGAATATCGAAGCCCAACATGGTGGCGTTGGTTAGCTTCAATCTTCCTATTGCAAAGGGTAATAAGATTCATTGTCTGGACATTCTCCACTCACTTGTCAAGCACGTTCTCGGGCATGTCGAGGAGTCCGAGGATTTCCGAAAGTTACAGGAACAAATGGACATAAAATTCAAGAAACAATTTCCTACTCGCAAAGAACTTGAGATTGTTTCTTCGACAAGAATGTGGAAGCGTCAGGACAAAGCAGCCAGATTGATACAATGCACTATTAGAGAATACATAGCGTGAGTGGATGTGTTTCCTTTTTAGCGCGTCTATCACTATCAAGGATTGTCTAACGAGAACCATTACTTTCAGAGCGAAGAAGGAACGCGAAAGAATGGCTCAGGAAGTAGATTCGCAGACGCAAACATCGAGTCCTGGCGTTGGGAATGAGGGTAGGGGCGGGGGTGGATGGAGTGGCAAAGTATCGGCTTTTCTACATGTGCATAGAGGTAGTCGAGCCAGTAGCCGCAAGTCCTCGAGGACCAGCGACGCCAGCGATTTCAGCGAGCTAGGTGCCGCCTCGGCATGGCTTTTTCCAAATTTGCCTTTGCTGTTGCTCTCCGGCGCCACCGGTACTCATGAGGACCTGCTTCCTCCCGCTCTAACCGTATCCCGTCCCTCACCGACTACGGAACAACAAGCGTTTACCGGTTCCTCCGTTGCTAGCCCTACTTCCTCCGATCTACACACCAGGTTTGCATTTCTTCTTTCTTATGCTCAGTTTTAATGAGAAACATTCGAGATGCGTTTAATACTAAAAGGTCCTAATTCGGTATCGTCTTTGAAGTTACATGGGTGTGTTTAACTGTGGTAACTCAAGTTCACGAAAGAAAATTATGCTTTAACACTAAACCTACAGACACTTCGTACATATCCATTCCTACTATGACCGATCAAATGACCAGTCTATCTTTTTCTCTTTTACGAGACAACGTACTTCTAATTTTTGCATTATATGTATAGAAAGTTGAGTTTTGAAGTTTATTCATAAGATATCTTTCTCTTTTATTATTTATTACTTAATTAAAGCTATATCTCTAAAATGAGTAGAGATACAAATAAATGCCATGTGGCAAAATTAAATAGTATCAAAGGATGCACAAACCGAATGCAATTTTATAGATATTAAGCTAGAATGCTTGCGAAACATTGGAACAACTGCTCCACAAGAACATGACTTAATACCAAAAGCCTCAACAGTAAAAAGTATAAATTTTAACAAGTAGGTTCGTCCCTTAAACTTGAATTACCACAGCCAAAAAGTCTCTCGCTTTCAATTGTTCTACGAATATAAAAAGTTTCATAAAAATGGGCGGCAAACATTTCGCGACTGGTTTTTGTTGGTGTAATTGACGAGAAACGGAACCTTTGTATTTGTATAATTGTGATTCGTAGATCGATCGCAGGACCGACCCTCGGCAGACAAGATGCCGTTGAAAGTTATCCTGACGAAGAAGTTCTCAGTCTTCCTACCAAGCGCAGATCTCTCCCACCGAGCGCTACCACACTCTCCCTCAACACCTTACATCGTGACATCAAAGAAGTGTTTAGCAGACGTTGCGGTAGCCTTCGAAAGAAACATCAACCAACTCCCGAACCAGCTCCGCTGCCAATCGAATCTACTGATGTAAGCATACTCGTCACAGAACCTAGTCCAGAGAATACAGCGCCACCCTCAAGGCCGGCGCTCCTTAGACGACAATCTGCCGCCACAGTCGTTCATGTCCTTGTGCACCGAGAGAGCGAAGAATATCAAGAGATGCAACCTGACGATACCAGTTGATCTTAGGTCGTTGTGCTCGACATCCTTCCGAAGTAATTTTAATGAGAGGCTAATCTCAGAGCCACTAGTTTTGTTATCACATTACGGGAACCTCGAGTCTTTTCCGGTTCTTTCTCCTCTCTCCCTTTCTTTGACGATACTACCTTATTATCATCTAATGCTCTTACTGTTTCATTACGATACTTGACAAACTTTGACCAAATAATACGGTAGAATCTTAAATTGTAACCTTATAAAATCATTTATTCCTATATTTACATTTGATCCGAATAATGTGCTGCTTTCTTTCTAGAAAATACTATTCTTACAGTCCATTGAATTCTAGCAAATAAGGGTATCCTATTGTTATCTTTAGTAGTCGATTGTTCTTAATCAGCTTTAATCATTTAATCACGCGGTAAAAGTATCGAGATTAAACACGGCGAGTAATTTTATTATTCGGACACTTTGCATTTCTCACTTTGTCTCTTTATAATTTCGTTTATAATAAAGAATATATTACGTTAAAGCATCGAGTCTAGTTGATAAAAATATAAACGTTATTTATCGAATTTATAGTGTTCCTTAACAAATAAATCTTATACGAAACGATGTCTAATTTTGACATTATTTTAATATTCGGACCCTTGAGTACATGAAACTTCGTGGGGTTTGTAATATCAATTAACGCGAATGTCACGTATGTTTGGAAATACAGAACTCGAACTTTGTCTCAGTATGAAACAGTAACACTTTACAAATTGTAAAGATAGGACGTAAACTCGAAAATATTTCACTCGATATCGCAAAATTGAGAAATGATTATTTTACTTACTGTAAGGAGGAATACTGTAACAGACATTATATTATACTACAAACGTGAAAGTTGGATAAAGAGAGACAGAGATAAAAGAAATAGATAATGTCGATATTTGACATTTCGTTAAAAATTTATTTGATAAGAGACATTGTAACGTAAATAAATAAACTTTACATTGCAGTTAACTAGACTCGATACTTTAATATGACACATACTTAAATTATTTTATTCTTCATTGTAGACAAAATTATTAAACGAAAATGAGAATTGCGATCTGTTCAAATATTAAAGTTACTGACTGTATATGGTACAAGCGCGTACACGATTGCTATTTGGTCGAATATTACTTGAAACTTGCATCCTTGTATCGCGATTTAGGATAACTGGGCTAGTTTAACAAGGTACAGGTAAACTCCGATTCCTTTTTTCAGACTAAATGATTGGTACGAGCTCCCATGATATTTGCTTTGCAAACTATCCGGTTTGCTGTAAAAAGAAACGAGTAATAATAATGTAAAAGAAAGAATAATACTGCCACGAATCATAACATAGCATATATATATACATATATATTTAATTTATAATTGTTTCGAGAGGAAAGGTGAAAAAGGACATGAAAAGAGAAGAGAGAAAAGGTGAAACAAGAAAAATAGGAGGAAAGAGAAGATAAGAATGAGAAAAAGCTGTGTGCTTTAAAATAGGCAATATTATAGAAAAATTGTCATTTTTTCACATTTTTGAAAAATACAGGTAGCTAGCAGCTGATTTCATGTAATTCGAGTTACAATATACGTAGAACACAAACGTACCAACGATTACGAAAGTGATCTATGTAAAAAAATCAGAAAAAAATTGAATTTGTCGCTTAATCTGTGTTACGTTGATCTACATCACATTAATATGGAATAAAACTTAGGCCACTTCCATAATCATTGGTACAAATGTATACGAAGTTTCACTTATTAAAATTATTTTTAAAAATACGATATTTATAATGTATATTACAATTACACAGTTTGTGAAACTGATTGTTCTATACTAATTCAAATGCATGAGGAACGTTACAGAAGATGGCTTTCCTTTTAGAGCACGTTATCATTGAAATATAGTTTCGTCATATTTTTTCTTCCTTCTTAAAAAGATAATTACATGTAGCTTTAATATTAACACAAAGTACGTATGAATACTTTGGATTATAATATAATCGAGTTCGATACTTCCACGTAATTGAAATTTAACACATTTTCTTAAATACCATTAAGGGAATGCGGTAAAACTATTTAAGCTTCTTTATAATGATGAACGAGAAGTTTAGAACCGGTTAATAAAACGTTGAAATATTTATCATTTTTCATACAATTACTTTAGTATGGAACGAATCAATGTCACACAGTGCACCGGAAAAAATGAACGATTGTTATGGCTGAAAAGAGGACGTACAAAATTCATAAATTACATTAACAATAAAGAATAATTGGATACTGGTTTGCACGCGTATGTGCATCTATGTATCAAAGTTAGACGAAATTTATTCGGGAACAATAATTAAAAACTTTACATTTATTCGTAAACTAACTTTTGCCCGCGGATCGCCAGAATGTCAGCTCAAAAAGTCCGTCGATTTATGAATAAAACGTAAATGAAAGTTCGTTTACAAAGAAATCTAAAATTTTTATCAATTCGCAAATGAAATTTGTCCAACTCTGGTATGTATGAATGTACACTCGATGATAACGATTCAAGCAGCCTTTAATTTCTATTTACCGCTATAAGGAAGTAAAAGAAAATTTGTGTTCCAATCAGGTTTACTAGTGAATTCATTCTTAAGACATTTGTAGCAGACATTGTTGAACACCATATTATTTAAATTTCAAATGAAGGATCACTTTACAGGAGTTGGGCAAAATGTAGATTGATTATATTCGCCACGTTAGGGTGACACGTAATGACACCGTAATCACGCCGTAATCACGCGGTAATTATATACGATAATTAGACAGTTGTCGCACGCTTTAAAGATTTACAATTATGATTACACCGCAAATATACGGTAATTAACGCGTGATTACAGTGTGATCGGACGTAATCGTGTTACATTTTACCCGACTCTGTCATTTTGTTATTTTGGGCCGAGGTTGAAACTCGAAACGCCTAGAAGTATGATTATCGATAAAGATATCGATAAGGTGAATTCAAGCGAATGAGGTAGGTTGCAACGTAATAATTGTAATACAATTATTTAAAATATATTAATTTCTTTCTGAACTTATTGGGCAACCTATTAGTGTACATATTAATATATTTCAACTCTAATTTTGTTCTATTTGCAAAAATTTCTGAATATATGTTGTAAATCATATATCAGAAATACAACGCGCGTATGTATTTTCTTTTTTTTTTTTAATTACATCTTCAACGAAATATAAGCTTTTTGTTTGTATTTTATTATATAGAAAATTATAATCCGTATTCGATGTTACATTTTGTATTTTTTAATGATTATCCGTCCAAATACGTGCTTATTTATAATCTATATCTACATCAAATGTCAAAATATTATTACTGGTGATTAGCAGTATATTGAAACTTTTTTAGTTAATATTCTATTTGTGTATTAAATTTCTTTTTGTCATTTTAATATATCCCTTCGAATCGAAGGTAGGATCAAGTTGAATCTCGAACGTCGAACCTCTAGTCGAGATTGTCGAGGGTGTTTGGACGTTTGAAACGGTTTGGGTTCCGGGTATCGGTTTCATCTAAACGCCTTAGGTGGAATACACAGGGTGCCATAAGTTTTCTAAAATTATATATTATAGCAAGAGAATATTTATCCAAGGATTTATTACAGCCAAAATATGCAAATATGTTATCCGTAATAAGTTGTAACAAAAAGAAATAAATTTTATATAATTTTCCTATAATTAATGCGTTGCATTCTTCTCGGTCACTTTTATTCGACTCAACGATATCTTAACGATATTACCGACATTTCATCATGGAAAAGCTCGATTTTGGAACATCCGAATAGTGCTTAAAGGTAACGTCAGCGTCAAAATAGCAGCAATTATTCTTCCGTAGTATTTACAAAACTACATTTGAAAAGCCAATTGACTTGACACCGACGTTATCGACAGTGCAAAATGATCTTTAAAGGGGGCTTCTCGTGTAACAAGTTGAAAAAAATCAATTGTTCGTTATTCTTGTAAATCAAACGTAAATTTCAAAAATAAAATCTTTATATTTCAAAGTCTAATTCGCAAAAATAACGCAGTTATAACTAGTAAATTTTAACACAGTTCGTTTTATTCATTGTGCATATATTTCTCCAGGTACTGAACCTAAAATTCTAATTTTAGTTTTTATTTATAATAACTTTATAAAGGTAATTTTTTTTCAAACCCTGTGAACTTTTCAATTTTGTATTCTTTTTCTTTAAAAATAAGTTTAATACTAGCATCAATTGTCTAACTTTAAGAAAATTGTTTGTTTTTTGCAATTGTATGAATGTGACAAGTACTACTCGAGACACAAACAAAAGTTTCACCATCGAAGAGGTTAACAATATTCTACTTTAATGAATAAATAATAAAAAGGATCGACATTAAAAAATTGTTTCCTGTAATTTAAAAATATCTTCTTATATTTTAACAATAGTTTATTTTTCAAAAATTCATAAATATCAATTACTTTTAGAGCTGTTACGTGAGAATCTCCCCTTAATAATATCAGAATGTCTCTGTCATTGATCATACATTCGCAGTCATTATTTGTATTATCGAATCTATTTGATATTATTGGTTTCTTACTAGCTATATTCTCTATCTTGAAATCATTTAAATTATAGTATCGTTTTCAACATAAGAATGATCAAAACATTTCTGTAATGATAAAATAAAAAATATATAAGTTTTATTTTTCTTATTTCGGTGATTTATTTGTAGCTGAATCATTGTCACTTGCAAATCATAAATAACGTCAAGGCTCGTTCAGAAAACAGTGGGAATAATTTTACGATAGAAAAATAAATAGTAATGATCTAACACATAATATTGTGTTACTATATTCTATTCGTAAAAGGTATAAAATAGATGAAAATACAGAAATAAATAGGTACGTTTGTACGGGAGACCAGAACTACAAAATGAACATACGACACGAATATACTATGATCTATAACAATGGTTCTTAACCTTTTTCTTCTACGCATCTCTCTTAACATTTTGATGAAATTCGTAGCACCTTTTCTCACAATGACGCTTTAATAAAAGTTTATATTAAACAGAAAAGAATTTAGATGCTTGAAAATTTCGTTTTCTAAAGTTTATAGAGTTTCGAATTTCAACTACATCTTGGTAGTGTTTCCGGTAGTAATTCCTCCGTACAAGACTACTAACAAATTTATTACAGTCTAATAGCTATCGTCATTTTAAAGCACCGAAAGAATTATATTAATATTTTTAAACGTAATGCACGTATTTTATTTATGTATTTTAATATTTCAAACGTAATGTATTTACAAAACTAAATATTTAATAATTGCTTATACAAAATCGCGGGCCCCTTACAAACCAATATGTACATGGCCCCCATTGGGGTTCGTGGAGCACAGGTTAAGAACCACTGATCTATAACATAGAATTAAATACTAAGAGCTGTAAGAAAAAAAAAAGGGAGAGAGGAAGGGAACAGGAAGAGAGAGAAAAAGAGTTACATAGGAAAGAAACAACGAATTTTGTAGTAATTAATTACATTTTTACGGTAACCTTATTGGTCCGTCTTCGTTCACGGCAGTACTATCCGCGGGTGAAAGCCTTTATTCGGCTTACAAGTAGTTACACTCTGCGTGCTGTATCGTGGCGCAATACACCATTAACAACTTTCGCATATATTCAGTGCTGTCCATGGAAGGAGCCCCTTAGTTTGGCCCCCTCTACGTACCCCTATTACATTTGTAGCGGCAACTTCGTAATGCGACTTCAACTAGCGTTTTTGGTACGGTGGCAGACCCAAAGTAGGGGAAGCTCCCTAAGCACTGACGCTTATGTTGGATAGCACTGATTTATGATATTTAAATCCCTGAAATAAGAACACAAAACTTATTGATTTAGACAACAATAGATTTTCACCTTACCTCTCTTTAATTTTCCTTTACACGAATTACATGTTGCCATTGACACGCCATGACCTCTCGTCGACCTATAGTGCCTATTATTAGAAAACGATTGCGAATTAATATACGTACATAGAAATACAAACATGTATACTAGATTTTCATATTACAAATATTCGTACGCGGCAATGGTGCGAGTTAAATTTACATCTCTTGTTAGAACGTACAACGTACGTTACTTTTAGAGTTTAGCATTAAATGCTTAATGTTTGGTGAACCTGTTTTCCACGCGTTAACTTCAATGACAACATCGAGGAACACGGGGAGAAGAAGCTGACGAATAACTGAATCGAAAAAAAAAAACTAAACAAGAATAAAATTGAATATTTTAAAATGATCAAATTCTGAAATGCGATCTTTGCAAGGCACGCATCGCAAAGCTATGTACCATGTCAATTAAAGGCATAAATATATTAGTAGTTTATTTATAATTGGAGGGTATATGCGCGATACGTCTAGATATTATGTATTTATAAATATACCAAAACACTGGAGACTGGACATATGCGACTTTACTATCCTGAAACCTTAAGGATAGTAAAATTTCCAAAATTGTACAATCACGCTCGGACACCCTTCGGGAATCCGAAATTGTTAGGTTATAATTTTTCAAATGGCGCATTTTTCTGCGTACTGCGTGCGTGCGTGTGAATAGAAAAATCATAAAGTAACACCTGCTCAAATGTATACATATTTAAATTCACGGGCAGAATACACTTTAATAATGATAAATCTCCGCAATTTATAGCTTTTTTTCTTTTAACGCTGGTACGTACGATTGATTCTTTATGTACTTCATCGTTCGTTCCAGTTGGTTTGTCGTTTCTCACATTTTTGACAAAAAAAAAAAAAAAAAATCAGTGACAATATTGATCACACAATGTATAAGCCATGTAACAAAAAAAGATCTAATGTCCTACCGCTCGGGTGAAAATAAAAAAGCGTCGAAGGGCAGAATAATTGACAAAGAATGTTAAACGATAGACGATCATTGGTACAGGGTTAATGACAATCGAGATCTTAAAAAAAAGTATCTTTTTCCTTTTCTTTCGTGTTTTGAGCCATTTACTTTCGAAAAACTTATTCCAACGATAGTAAAATAATTGGTATTTAACAACCAATGTTCTATTACCAACAATTATTAATTTCAATTTTTCGTAAATTTAAAATTGTCATATGTGTAGGATTTTACTATATACGGAAAAGTTTGATTAATTTTAATATTTACAATGATGGAAACATGAAAACTGTAAGAAAGGAAAGAGAGAAAAGAGAGAGGCAGCAGAAATATTACATTAATATTGTAATAATTTTCAGATAAGGAAAAAATTAAAAGAGCAGTCAAATGTTCCTTTAACTTGAACTTGTAAATAGTTTAGTAATGCCTGTTAGTCTGCAAGACCGACCGTTTCATCACATACATGTATAAGTGGAAAGTCGGGCATTGTTCTTCCATATTTATCACTTTTATTTATATAAATTTTTCTATAGATTACTATGTTGCAATATTTGTTTTGGAAGTTCGTTGACAGTACTTCAACAAACATACACTTGAATTTCACATATTCTTTAATTAATATTTTTATATCTAAAATGTGCTACTCCTCCAACCTTTAATCCACAATTAGTCAAATGTATTTTCTCGTAATAGCAACAATGCTCGATATAATCTACAAGTTAATACGAGCAGACACTGAATTTTAAAATACACAGTCTAATAAAATCTGATGTTATAATAAAAATACTAATAATAATCATAATAATAAGCAACAGATAAATAATAAGAATGTTAATCCATGTAAGAATGATATTATATAAATATTCCTACAGAATAAATTGAGGAGTTTATTGCAAAAACTGATTTAAACATGGTTGTATTACTATTATACTAATTTTAAAAGGGACTTTTACAGAATTTTCACGTTTATTCTGTAACGTGCCTTTTATACAAGTTTATTTAATGCTCGAAACTTTACATGCAAGAACATTTTTATATACATATATATTTTATTATTATTCAACAATGGATACAGCCATGTACAGAACTAATTTTTTTTTTTAAACCTTTGTCCTTTACTTTGTGGTAACTCTAGTACGCTTATTCCATGCAAAATTGGTACCATAACTACGAGGCTTAGGATTATTCATATTTGGTTTCTGAATATAGTAATTCCAACCCATTTTTTCACAGTGCGCAACAGCTTCTTCTGACGAAGTAAATTCCACCTTGAGATTAGACACAGGATCTCCTCTAAGGATGAAAAGGAATATTAACAAACAGGTAAATACTCGAAAGAGAAATATTTTAGTTTACTTACGTAGAAGTCCATCCCATCAATGGATTCTCCCAACGTTCGCGCGTATCAAAGTCTATCTGCCAAAAATGTGTGTTATTTGTTCCAGATTGCATAGCACTTTTTGCAGGGCAATAAATGCGAACTCTACGGGTTTTTATATGCTCTTCTGGAACACCCGAAGCCACACCAACATTTTCAACCGCAGATACAGTTATGGGAAGCTTTAGAGCTTCCAAGTATGCCACTTTATCTTTGTCTGCTAAAACTTCTTTGGGATCTTTTCGAATTGTTATGGGCACTAAACCTCCTTCCTCTGTTCCTTTGCTCGAAGCCACAAACAGTCTTTTCGTTAATCTATAAACCAAATTGTACAAAAATTGAATTCATTTCTTGAAATATTTTTACAGTGTTTCTCACAAAAGGTTATGTAAAATCATAGAATTGGATTATACGCTACGTAAAAAAGTATCAAAACAAAATCAGACTTACGAAACAGAACTTACCCATAACATTTCCTAACATCACCATTCAAACGTAGACACAGTAACGTACGAAGTGCCATTTTATATGGCAAATCTTAACTAGGTAAATACGTATTCAGAACAGAGGTGCCAGAAGTGCACCGATGGTGCTCTCTCACACTATGCCAGATCACGCATACGTGAGCTCGTAGAGTTTAGGTAACGAACTATTCCACGACAAACTTGGGCGTTTTAGCACCAGAGGGTTTGAGGTCGAAAATAAGCGCCATCTATCGTTAAAAATAACGAACCATTCCACGACAAACTTGGGCGGCTCTCTCGATTCCCACGAGGCGGTCCGAAATTACTTCGGGTAGCTTCGGAGAATCGAGAAAGAGAGCATGCGTCAGTTTGCCTTTGTCGACTTTCCGAAACTCTACGAGCTCACGTACGCGTGATCTGGCATAGTGTGAGAGAGCACCTTCGGTGCACTTCTGGCACCACTGGCTGTGCCTTCTTCTCGTGGAAGGATGATACTAGATTTCTTTTAGCAGCCTGTGCTGTAACATATATGTCCCCTGCTTGTTTTCTAATTTAAGTGGTATTTCACTTCAAATTATCGACAAATTAAGATACAATTTTGATTTTGTTATTCTATTTAAAACTGAAAATAATGAGTTTGATGACTTGTATGCGTTCTGTAAATATGCTGTACTAAACGAAACCTAATTATAACATAACCTCAACATTGGTTCAAGTTAAAAATATTGTCTCTTTTTAGATAGGAATTAATCAGAATACTTTATCAAAGAGGTATGTACACGTTAGTGCAGTATGCAATAAAACGCAAGCTGGACGTTATAGGCCTAAACCAAACAAACGTCAATACCTGACATATGAAATGGCAAATCCTCCTCATTATATTGCTGCTAGAAAGTCTTGGAATTCTTGGAATACGTGTACGTAAATTAAAATGCAAAATGTGTACCTCTTTAAATTGTACATTTGCAAGACAAGATACGTATACATTTGCTATTTTATAAATATATTATTTATTGCAGCAAATGTAAAAGATGGTAACAGACCATCAGAGACTGCTGTGGAAGACATGTTTATAAGAAATTTTGTGAATGGAACATGGCATGATCTGTTTGTAAGCGAAGTCATTATTAAACGACAGCATAATATAATTAGAATTGCTGGAGTTGTTAGACGTAGGATTTCGCCTATACAAATGTATTTTTTATTGGGTTATACCGAACAGCTCTTAAGTTATTGGCTACATTGTCCAGTCAAACTGGAGTTTCTAACTGCAGTTTCAAACACAACTACTTTATATAAAGTAATATAACTAATTTTAAATAAAAGCAATTATGTTATAGAAATAAACGTTAAAAATTAATTTATAATTAACCTATGGTCTCTGAAGTTTTTGCACGTCTAAGTAAATCACTGAGAGAAAGCATGTGATATTTGTTTGTTTGGGAACATCTTCAACATCGCGGTTGTATTTATTTATTTATTTATAATAAATTGCCTTTCAAATTTGAAGGTTGCTTACAAACAGTATTTTAAATATGCAGGGTGTTCGGCTACCTCTGGGAAAAATTTTAATGGGGGATTATAGAGACCAAAATAAAACGAAAATCAAGAATACCAATTTGTTGATGGAGACTTCGTTAAACAGTTATTAACGTTTAAAGTTCCGCCAGTACTGATTTTTTTTCTCGAAAATGCGTAGGATTTCGGGGGTATGTCCATTCACCAAAAATGATTGTAATTGACCCTCGCAATCGAAAATAATTTTTTCAGAATGATTTGAGTTTTTTTTTTCGTCGAAAAATTTCACACCTCGAATTTTTTTCTAGAAAGTGGGTAGGATTTCGGGGGTATGTGTATTCACCAAAAATGATTGCATTTGACCCCCGCAACCGAAAATAATTTTTTCAGAATTAATTAAAAATTTTTTTTTCTTCGAAAAATTTAGGCACCTACCCCCTGTCGATTTTTCTTAAAAATTCCTTTTTCATTTTTAGTAATTTTGTTTGACGCCCTACAGAAAAGTTGTCTAATACTTTTTTGTAGGTACTCATGAGCTCTACTTCAGAAAAAAGTTTCATTGAAATATATTCACTATTGTAGGAGTTATGGCTGTTTGAAAATTGGACCGTTTTTGTGGGGTTTTTCTCATTTTGCGGGGTCAAGGACCAACTTTTCGAATATTTTTACGATTTGTACATATTCTCCACCAAAATACGCGTAGTTTGCTTTTTTAAACATTAAAATCGTCCAATCCGTTCAGAAGTTATGACGTTTTAAAGATTCGCATGAAAATTCGGGCAGACATTTCTGGCCAGAAATTATATTTTCGGTAAGGAATTTTTTTCTCGAAACTGAGTAGGATTTCGGGGGTATGTCTGTTGACCAAAAATGCTTGCAATTGACCCCTGCAACTAAAAATAATTTTTCCAAGACGATTCGAAAGTCTTTTTTTTCACCCAAAACTTTCAGCACTTACTCGAATTTTTTTCTCGAAAGTGGGTAGGATTTCAGAAGTATGTGTATTCATCAAAAATGATTGTAATTGACCCCCACAACCGAAAATAATTTTTCTAGAACGATTTGAAATTTTTGAATTTAATTGTTAATAACTTTTTAACGAAGCCTCCATCAACAAATTGGTATTATTGATTTTCGTCTTATTTTGGCCTCTAGAATCCTCTATTAAAATTTTTTCTAGGGGTGGCCGAACATCCTGTATACATTTGATGCACTTTATTCACTTAAATCTTAGGGGTCCACGAAAAACAAATTATTTAAAGAGGGTTTGTGGTATATAATTCGATATCTGCAATGTAAAGTATTTCAAATTTCATTTGCATCAACTTTTTAAATATGTATATATCTATTATTCTAAAAACAACTTTCGTCTGAAATTAACACGTTTTCTAGAAAGTATAGTTTACATTGCAATTTGTTTCATTACTATTTGACGAGGTATTCCACATAAACTCATTAATAAATAATTACGAATAAGGGCAATATTAATATTAATTCTTAATTGCCAAATTAGAGACAGTACAAATAATTTCGGGACATTACATTGTGTCATTCCATAACTTTTTTCTATAAGATATATTTTTCTTGTCTTACAGAGAAAAGTTTAAAGAATATGATAGTATTTTTTCTAAAATTTTAAAGATTCGACCTCAAACCTGCATTTAAAAAATAAAAATTTATTTATAATTTACATGTTGCAAAATTGATTTTCCATTCAGAACAACATTTACTTAGAAAAGTCAATCTTTTACAAATTAAACTGAAAAAAAACATGTCAATACAATAAACAGTTTCAGAGATAAAAATTCCTACACGAGAATAACTCATTTTCACGAAAGTTATAAATTTCAGAGGTCTGTATTTTTTAAACAAATTTGAAACCAGTAAAATGATTTAAAAAGTGATCGATTTAGCGTGGAATACCAATTCCAAAATGTCGGAAAAAATAACATTTTTAGACATAATATATAATAGTTTATTAAGTAAAATTTAATAAAAATTTCCAAACGATATAATTCATATAGTTCAGTTTTTCATTTTCTTTTTCAATAATGCTTTTCGTTTTTTTTCCATAGCTTCCATGCGCATATCTTCTAAATCTTCCATAATACCTAAAAATATATTTTACTCAAATATTTATACAAAAATAAATTTAATTGCGTATGCCACTTTTCTGGTGTTACCTATTTTAGTAGATACATATTCTTCTTTAAGTTGTTGTGCAAAACTACTTTCCATGGCTGCATCGTCTTCGTTATTTACATATTTATATTTATTTTTATCATAACCAAAAATTTCACTTATGTATTTACTATAGTCTTCGGCTTCCTCCTCTACACCATCATCAATAAAATCGTCAAGTTCAGAGTCGTATTCATCTTCACCTTCATGTATGCGGCCTATAAATTTTATTATAAATTTATTAAAGACGCTATTGTATTAAATAATAATTTGTTATTTCTATTAAAATATTAATACAAAGTTATCGGATCCCGCGGAAATTTCAATCGTTTTCTTTGAATCAGATACATTTCAAAGATTAATGGTCATTTCTCGTTATCCTAGTTTACCAAGCGTTTACGCATCAACATTTTCTTCAGTTACATAATTGTGCACATTATTAAAACTAATCCGTTTTGTAAGTGATATAGAATGTCTTAAACATAGTGTCTATGAAAGTGAAAGTTTGCTTTGCTTTGCTTTACGAATTTAAACTTGGTCAAAAAGCAATGGAAGTAGCCTGAAATATGCATAAATAAATAAATAGTTATTCTACACTGCCACAACAAGATGAAAAAGAACAAAGAAAACTGTCTGCTTTTGTCAATCAAAAAGTTTGAATCTAATATAAAGGTTTAGAAAATACAGTATCTGATTTCTTTCTAATGAAAATATACAAATTCTACAGAAATGGTATTTATAATCTTAAATACATGTCGTAGACGAAGAGGCGTGTAATTTATACCGTTACTAAATATCAATTAAGGTAATAAGAGTACACAAAAAAATGTTTTTCTTTGTCATAAGATATCCAGTTCAAAGGGTATCATAACTTTGGAGATACTAATCGATAGATTTGTCGAAAAAACTTCTTTTTGTCATGTTTCAACCTGGTACCCCTACTAAGAGGGTAGTTACAGAGTGAAACGTAATTTATAATTTAAGTTCAATATCTTTTGTTTTATTAAATAGAAATTTATTTACAAAATCAGGGATATTTTGTCCTATCGAATTCGTGTCTGTGAATTTTTTCAGAATGATCTGCTTAATAATTCAATAATTTAAAAAATTTTTTTAAATTTTTAAATTAATTTTAAAAATATTACTCTATATTTTTACAGTCCGAGTGTCTTATTATGAAGTAAATCCATAAGAAAGGAAGGCGTTTCGTCGAGTTTAATTAAGATCTTTGGTACTTCTAAACTATGGAATCTTTAAAGAGTGCATTATTAAAAGGTGGTTCACAAGAACATTAACATTAGTGAAGTATGTAATAAATAGAATATCGAAATACTCACGTTTATGAGCGATCGGTTTCTTGTGTTCTTTTGAAGGAAGTGCGTGTTTAGATCTCATGAGTTTCAGATCTGTCTGTGGTAACTGTTTCATAACTTTATTATCAGTCGTACGGAGTGTGCATTTTGCTGTACTTGGCGCTAGAGATTCTTTTTGCTTGCAACCTTTCGATGTACCTTGTTTTTCTGGAATTTTCAATTTCGACGTCCACTTCTCTGGTTTCACATTTTTTATATCCGCAATCTTACTTTTACTTAGTTGTAATTTTTTTTTTTCTTCTTCAATAGATCGTCGCATTTCCTCTAATTTTCTCTTCTCTGTCTCTAATTTTCTACGTTCTTCCAAAAGTATATCTTTTTCCGATGTTTTTGAAATATTGGGTTTATTTACATTGGACTTACTCTCGTTAGGTTTCTCAATGTGCCTTTTAGGAAGCAAAGGTTGTGTTCCAGTTGATGTTTTAACAGAAGTTTTATTTAAAGGGGAGAGGTCCGTTAACTTTTCAGATGACTTAGATATTTTATTGATATTGTTGGCAGTACTACGACATTCTTGCGTTTTATTTGTTTTACTAGGTACAGCATTTCCTCCTTCTTTATTGTTTACACTACCGTCTTTACTTCGTTGTTCCTTTTTTTCTCGCCATTCTTTTTCTTTTGCATACTCTTTCATCTGCTTTTTCGTCATTAACCTTTCTGGTATTTCAGCTTTTGGTTTAATATCGATTACAATTGGTTCATGTTGTTTTTTTTCCGCAATTTTTAACAGTTCATTAAAATCCATTACCGGAGGCGGAGGTCTTCTTTTATGTTTGGGCTTTTCCTCTTGTTCCACTTTCTCATCTCCAATACTTCTATCAGCTTTTTCTGCTTTTTCTTCTGTTTCTTCAGTTTCCGTTTCCTTTGTATTGGACTTCCTTTTTCGTCGATGTCCCAAAGCTTCTTCCACTTCTTGTTGTTTTAAGGCTTGTTTAACTCTATCCTAAAGTTGTAGTTAATTATTTTGAAAAGAAAAAGAAAAAAAACAGTAATTTTCTTGTACTATAACAACAACAATAATATTGATAAAAGAAATATATTAATAGATATTTGGTAAATTCAATTTTTTAAATATTGTTAGTTTTGAACCAATTTTCTTCTGCCGTATGCGACGATACAATTCGACTCCACAGCATTAACATTTTTATACGAATCTCTCACTAATTGAAGGTAGAAGCATTTTAACTAAATAATTCTCGATTGATAGCGACTGTATAAGTATACATAAGTATACATTTTTCATGCTTATTCAAATCTGTGTTACGCTCCACAATAATTACTTACACAATAGTAAAATATACTGTTAATACATAGATTTTTTAATATAATAGTTGTTAAATTGTTTACGAAGTTACGCTATGTTAGAAGTTTAAAAAAGTTTGAGAAAGAATTATGAAAGTTCAGCAATACATTGATCTACGAATTTGATGTTTTTCATGGACAAATAAATAGAAATAATTGCGCACATTTGACTAATGCGAAGAAATAAATACGAGCAACGTATTTATATGGAACTGATAAACTGCCTATGCTATGATAATTGTTCTTTGAAAGTATCTAGCTAATCTGAGTAAAAAAAACAACTGAAGCAAGTGGCACATTGATCAATCATAATCACAGACTGTATTTCGTATATGAAGTTATCAAGCATTGGTTAGACATACAGTTGTGGATAAAATTGAATGGTCAAATAATGTAAATAGTTGTCAATGAGGTTTAATCAAAATTGTATACTACTATTATGTAGGTACTTATGGTACATAGATTATTTAGCGAATAATTAAAATTAATGTTTATATTTTCGTAATGATATGTGCCATATTAATTAAGTACCCCGCCCTAGTCGCCGGTTCTGAACCCAACTGAACACATTTGGGCCAAATTAAGCAATAGAATAAAAATACATAATATGACAGGTGTAAAATCCTTAAAAATGTTTAATCCAAAACCCTTAATTTTGTCAATACCCAAAAAATTACACGCAGTTACTGGTGCTCAGGATGAACCCACAAAATATTAACATTAAGTTCACTTTTTTTAATGATTTTATATAACTATAACAACTGTATGTATATTTTTGTGACATTGTATTTTGTATTTTTTTACGTTCTCTTATTAAGAAATTGAATAAATAGCATTATTTTTGTAACAGTTAAAGTTCTTTGATACTTAGCACAATACAGGGTGAGTTACACCATTAAGATGGGTTATATCTCGATTTTGGTAAAAAATAAAAGAAAGCTCAAGAGGGAAACTATGCACCTGAAAAATACAAGTACATTTTTTTTTAATGGAATCACATTTTCTTTACTCGTATCGACTCTTCAAAAAGTACTACTAGTAGGGCACCACGTGTACTTACTTTGTTAAAGATGTTCGACTGTTCTGTTTTTGCATTGCATGTAACTACTTCATACATAGTGTCTTTATATTTTTCATAACAGAACTAATGTAGTCACTGTTTGTTTGAACAACGTAGTTTAATTCATTCTTTTGAGTCTTCCACAGAAACAAACGGACGTGAATGCACTTAATCTCTAAGATAACCCCATCCAAAAAAAATCCAAAGGATTCAGAGGTCCAGAGACCGTGTTATGGTGTTTTACCGTATGCTCTAAACCATCTGTTAGAATTAGTTCGTCGTACGTAATTGGACACGATAGGCCGCTGACGAGTTGGGTGGGGCCCATCCATCATGAATGAAGGCAGGTGGCATAAATTCCAAAAAATGCAGATATCTTTCACCATTTAGTACGTTATCTGTGAAGAAATACGAACCAATAATAGTAGCATCTAAAATGCCACACCATTAATACTGAAACGCATTTCTTCGAAGTCGTGAGTTTTCTGTAGGCCATGTATGTTCATTATGTCTACTGAACATTCCATTATTTGTAAATGTACCTTCATCAGTACATAACATTTTAAGAAGAAAACTTCTAACTCTTTTACTTCGTGTAAAAAAATAATATTGAAAGAATCGCATTCGGCGAGTTTCATTTTCTGGGTGGAATTCGATAGGAAAATAATATACATAAAATTTTTGCAATTTTAAATTTTTCGAAGAGAATTTCAATTACTTGGTCGTCTCATTCTTTCGCTATTTTCTCTGTTGAAGTTTGCGAATTAAACTCAACGCGAGTCAGTACACATGATTATAATTATTTGTAACAGATATCGATGGACTACTCTTAGGATTCAAAACAGTTCCATACTCACGTAAATACAATACGAGTAAAAAAATGCGATTCAGATTCCACACTTACAGTTACAGAACGGATAGATATTATCTGTTTAGCAATTTATGTTTATTTTGATTAAGGGGTCATACTCGGTCAGAAGCTTGGAAAAATTCGGTTTTTAGTTTTTGATATTTTCGGTAAATATGATGTCTCGATAATATTCAACTAAAATTGACGGAGATATCTACTTATAGGCGTTTAAAGTATATGTTCTGCTCGAGCATTTGAAGCAGATGTAGAGGGGTAGCTGCACGCGGGACAAAAATGGCCACCTTTAATCTGCTTAGTAATGTATTAAGTACCATTAGGATATACCTTACTGGGTGAGAGTAAAAGGTAATGTACATTTTAAGTGGTGACTAATTTTCGAGTTTAGGTAAACAAAATTCTGAGATTATTAAACTAACAGTTTTAATATGGCAGTGGATACTGAGACGCTGACATTCGTTTGTAGAACAATCTTTTGATTTCGAAGCCAATATGAATCGTCAAAAACGTTATAGAGACTTAAGAAAGTCGGAAAATCTTCGGAAATCAAAATAAAAAAAAGAAAACGGAAACCTTTTAATCCTAAAAGCGCTGAGGGTGACGAAAGTAGTTTTAGTGCGTCGATGAAAAAATAAAGTAACTAAAGCAGTGGTTCTCAAACTTATTTGGCCTACCGCCCCCTTTCCAGAAAAAATATTATTCAGCACCCCCTGGAAATTAATTTTTTAAAAATTTGAGTAGCAATTAAACAGAAAGATATATGTATTAATGTTTCTACCTTTTTCGTAAAATATAGTAAAGAAAGGTGTAAATTAGAAACATTGAAGTTTGAAATTATGAAACTATTTATTGAACTCAGAATAGAAAGGTAATACAAAAAAAATTAAAACATTCGAAATCATCTTATTGAGAAGGATGAACCTGGTATGCTACTACCAATTTAGTCATTCTTGGCTCTATTTTCGTCAGCAGTAATCTTAAATCACCGCGATTGACTATTTGTAATCGGTTTCTTTTTTTTGTTAATAAATTGGTTACCGCACTGAATCCACGTTCCACTAAATATTCATCGTCCCCAAATGCACCTGTGGCCATCACCGCCCCCCTGGATCGCTGCAGCGCCCACCAGGGGGCGGTAGCGCCCACTTTGGGAATCACTGAACTAAAGCGTATTAAAATATACACTTTTACGTGTACCAATCCGTTTTCAGAACAAGAAATCCCAAAAATAACGCTTTTTCCGACAGAGTATGACCTTTTAATATAACAATATGAATATATGTTTATCAATTAAAAGAAAAAAACGGATTTTAATGTAACTGAGAACATGACGAGTCTCGAAAAAAATATTCATCTATTGCTACAAAAATGCGTATTTTGCATTTTATACACTATTATACCGTTCAAATTTCCTTGTAGAGATTCTTTTATATTTTTTACCAAATTCGAGATATAAACCGTACTCATTGCGTAACTCATCCTGTGTATGGGATCCTGTTACAAAGTGTATACAAAGAGAAGATTTCAAAGTTCACAACGCTTAGTATGTATACTAATATTTAAGAAATTTGAAGAAGTATGACAAATTAGCAAAAAGAACTTTGGAACAGAAATTAGAAACAAACACGTTCGAAAGTTAGTTTAGAATATTCGTGAAAAACTATCAGAATTTATTAATGAAATAGTTAAAAAAAATTGCTATCGCATGAAAACAATTATAGATTTCTTAAATTAACTGTAATATTCTTAGGTAAAACTTTTCTTTCCGAAAATTTTCATTTAAAATCTGCAATATTTTTTATATTTACTATAATATACGTTATCGTTCAAAAGTTTGAAAGTAGCTATATTTTGTAATAAAACACGGCGTTTCTTTGTTAATAAATTGTCAATAACCGCTTACAAAAACTTTTTTTTTAACGATTAAAAATTTGTTTTACAAGCGGTTACTTTCAATGTATTATCGAAGGAATACAGTGTTTTATTAAAAAATATGACTACTTTCAAACTTTTTGACGGTAGTGTAAACGGAAAATAACTAATCGTGAAGACACATTATGCACTCACTCCCTAGATACAAAATAATTATGTATTTCGTACCATATAAGAAACAGAATTTACTTCTTCATAGTCAGAACTAAATAAGTTTATTGTTAAAAATAATGATGATAGTATTAATATGCAACGATTGATATTCAATATTTCATAACGTTTTTCTACACAGGGTGTTCGGCCACCCCTGGGAAAAATTTTAATGGAAGATTCTAGAGGCCACAATAAGACGAAAATTGAGAATATCAATTTCTTAACTGAAGCTTCATTAAAAAGTTATTAAAAAATTAAATTACAAAATTTCAAATTTCTTTTTCGTTCTAGAAAAATTATATTTGGTTGCGAGGGTTAATTACAATCATTTTTGGTGAATACACATACCCCTGAAATTCTACCCATTTTCGAGAAAAAAATTCGAGTAGGTACTGAAATTTTTAAAAAATTATATTTAGTTACAGGGGTCAATTACAAGCATTTTTGGTCATTACACATACCCCCAAAATCCTACGCACTTTCGAGAAAAAAATTCCTTACCGAAAATGTAATGTCTGACCATACCATTGATATGTTTCACTGAAATTTCATGCGTATCTTTAAAACGTCATAACTCGTGAACGGATTGGACGATTTTAATGTTTAAAAAAGCAAACTACGCGTATTTTGGTGGAGAATATGTACAAATCGCAAAAATATCCGAAAACTTGATCCTTGACCCCGTAAAATTTGAAAAACCCCATAAAAGTGGTCCAATTTTCAAACAGTCATAACTCTTGCGAATAGTGAATATATTGCAATGAAACTTTTTTCCGAAGCAGAGTCCATGGGTACCTACAAAAAAGTACTAAACAACTTTTCCATACAGCGTCAACCAAATTTATTAAAAATCAAAAATGAATTTTTAAGAAAAATCGACAGGGGGTAGGTGCCTAAATTTTTCGGCGAAAAAAAAATTCAAATCGTTCTGTTTAGAAAACTAAACAGAAATTCCTCAAATATGAAAGCCTACTATGAAATGCGCTACAAAGCTTTTTGCTACACAAATTATATGTATACTACAATTTGCATCTATTGGCAATCTTAAAGCGACTTCCGCATCTTAGACTTCTTCTCATTAGTAATATATAAAGTTATGATTTTATTGGTGTATAGTAAACCAGTAACATTATATAAGTCTTACAACTATGAGAATATGAAGATTCTATTGGACCCAAGATAAAAGAAGGCTTTGAAACTCCATGTCATTTAGAAAAACAGTGCCATAAGTAAGATGTATGCAAATACGAATTAAAATACGGTGGTACATTTTATACATAGGCGAGTTGTAGCAGAATATATACATTATATAATCTAAAAGGTAAACAAAGATTCCAGAAGAATAAACAAATTTAAAGAAAAGTCATGTCCAAAGAATAGAAAAATGGATATTAAAAGAGACGTTTGCTATTAAGGAAAATGAAGCACATACGTGGTGTGTGTCTAGAAACTAAAATATAAACATATTTGTTACCTTTGTAGATGCAATATCTTTTATTGTCCTCTTCCCATAGTCACTAAAAATTGGTTTTTCTGAAGGTGCACTATTATACTTATTCATTAATTGGTTATAAAACGCAGAAGCTTCTTGTGAAACATAACCATAATCATCTTCATCAGGTTGCGATGGTCCTAAAAAGAACAATATTATTTAGATCATTCGTCAATAATAGAGCAATGCCTAATAGTTCGTTCCTAAAATATTATGGTCCTATTTATGACAAAGGGCACTTTACTTGGTGGTAGGAAAGGAAGGGGGTATGTAATTTACAGTATGTACAATACATATTTATTTTAAATTGATTTAATAGTACAAAATTATACTTGGACTTCAATTGTACCATTAAAAAAAAAAAAAACATTAAGACTATATTTGACATTATACACATTTAAATGACTTTTTATAATCCGTCTTAAAAATAAGTCTAAAATATAGAATAACAATTTTTTATGTGAGGCTTTGTTTTCGAGAAAATCGACTTTGAATTTTCGTCGGGTATGCGTGCATTTAACCATGTCTCGTTATAGCGAATCTCGCTATAGATGATTGTCTCGATGGGTATTATTGCAATTTAAGTTTGTTTTTATCGTAACGGAAAATTAAAAACACGGAGGTCGAGTTTTATGGGGACGGTTCTGGTCGTGAAAATTCTTAATTGCCTAAAAATGCGACAGTCGCTACGACCTTTCTCCGTCTATTTGTGTTGGGTCTCAGTGTTTAGCGGTAAAGGTAAGACAGTAAGCTGATAAGTACAGTAAACAATTCCGTGACACTGGAAGTGTTTATCAACATAAACTTCAATCGAGACAACGATCTACAGCGAGATCCGTTATAACAAGATAATATCTTATTGATCATATTATGATCAAGTGTACGCGTACCTGGCGAAAATTCAAAGCCGATTTTCTCGAAAATGAAGCCTCATATGAAAAATTTTTATTCTATATTTTAGACTTATTTTTTCATGTAGAATCACCCCCTTTTCGCTTGTACCACCAGTTACTGAACACCTTGTATATCATGTTATATTGTGCTTCTTACAACAAAAAGTTGAATAATTTAATGGTAAAATATGACAGGTATAAATAAAAGAATTACGTTTTATAACAATATGTATAATGCACATATAATATTAAATACATTCATTAAACACAATTGTATGTTTTCTTGTTTCTACGTAAGTGCATATTTAACAAATTTATCCTGTATCTACTTCGAATATATCTACTGTGTGAACTCTGCATATTGTTACTACATAAAGTTCTATAATTTACTTATATTTTACATACACTTCATGTTACTTTTACACAAAATATAAATTATGATAAATGCCTCGATAATGCACGAACATGTCCCATATTTATTAAATATATTTTTAATAATATTTACAAAAATGTGAAAGAATAGTACTCACATAATTTTTCAACAGAATAAAACAATATTTTAATTACATAATATCATACCTGCCATTGTAATAGCTGTATTCTCATTATCAATTGCATCTTCTAGTACAGACTTGTTTGCTGCCTTACATACTTTCAAATGTTTATTTATACGACTTTGTGCTCTGTGATCGCGTAATGCTAATAAATTCTAAAAGCGAAAAATTATAATAATAAAAAACTTGTATATTTATATGTACAATAGAAACAAGCCGTATTGTACCTCTCTTTTCTTCTTTTCTTCTAAAACTTTCTGTTTTTCTTCTTCTTCTTTACGGGCTAGAAATTTTTTTATATTCTCAGAAAGTGCCTTAGCCTGTTTGGTTGACTTTTTGGGTGGAGCGAATTTTGTTTGATAGCAAGCAGTTGACTACAAGATATGGAAGACAACTTCGATAAAATAATATGCTTTTTAAGTATTTATTACAATAAAAAAATATAGTAACCTGCTTGGAATTTTCATTTTTTTGTGCTACGCTCAGCAAAGTGCCAAAATCCATTTTTGCGAAGAGATAAGAAATACGCTAAATATCACGACGTATCTCTCAAATTCACGTACCGAGGTAACATTTTATTATTCAATGACAACTGTTTATAAGTAAATCATTATATTTTTAAACACCTTTAACGTCAAATACAATATTTAGGTATCCTGCGTTAAATTATTCACATAAATATTTTACACGTTTACAAGAGGTAGACAATTCTCCGAGTCAGTCACTGATCTCAATATATATACACATAGAGTTAGAGGACTTCAAGTCAGATTTCAGAAGTCATATGCTCGTCCAATGTGGCTCCCTCTGGTACTATTTTTCATACGAACGCGCGAATTTGATCAGATTTAAACCGTTTTCATCTCGATTAAAACAGCCAAGCACAAATTACGATACAGAAATATTATTATACCAACATATCCTAGCTATTTATAAATAAATAGTTTCTGATTTAAGCTGACTTTGATAATTATTTTATGTATTCAGAAAGAAAAAGAATAAAATTTGTTCGTTTTGTTAGAAGAGCAGAAATTCTTTGTACGCACTCTAGCGTAAGAAATTGGAAGTTATGACGTTTTAAAAATACGCGTGAAATTTTGGAGTGAATTTTTTTCTCGAAAATGGTTAGGATTTCGAGGGTATGCCTATTGACCAAAAATAATTGTAATTAACCCCTGTAATCGAAAATAATTTTTCCAGAGTGATTTGATACTTTTCAATTTCGCCGAAAAATTTAGGCACCTACCCTCTGTCGATTTTTCTTAAAAATTCGTTTTTCATTTTTAATAAATTTAAGAGATGCACTACAGAAAAGTTGTCTAATACTTTTTTGTAGGTACCCATGGGCTCTACTTCAGAAATAAAGTTCAATGAAATACATTCATTAATGTAGGAGTTATGGTCGTTTGAAAATTGTGTTTCTTTATGCCTTCCATGATCAATTCATATGTATTTACGCACACACAGCCACAGACGAGGTATACGAGTAAACCTTTCACTCGATGTACTCTAGAGCCTCATTACCATGTTTGTGTCACTCGCAACATTACCAACAGATTTAGAAATGAATTTCAATCCCTTCCCCATAGTCAACTCGCATGTATTTACGCACACACTACAGCTGTCTGCCCATCAATACTAATTCAGTGAATAGTTTTGCAACTGACGAGGATGCTAAAATCACCTCCGAATTTTTCTCTCGGTATGGCAATCGTTCGATCTGATGTTCAAAAAGACACGTATTAACAAAAATTAACAAATAGAAAATGGGTAATACTACAGGGCAAGACACATATGTGTCTTGATAAATCTAAAAATTGATTCATAACAGTGTTATTAGACGGCAGACCGGTGCCCAGAGTAAGTTTACCCCTCCATTTACACACACCAATTCACAGTCATGTGTACGTGTGCTTAGGTGCTTTGGACAGCTTCGGGAATTCAAGAAAGAAGGCGAATTTGAGTCTTTCTTTCTTGCTTTCGAAACAACTGAAATCCGATTTGCGTCAACCTGCATACGATTTTGAGTCTCAACTGCCCAGGCATTTTTATTTTCCAACCCATGCATACCTATTACACATAAACGAGGTAAAGAATTGACCTATCGCTAGTGGGATGAACGCTATCGCTGTACCACGAGTGTTTTATAACATGAGATACACTCTTCCAAAGTGGAACAAAATGTTAAAAAGATCATGCATCAAATTGTAAGGGGATCCTCGTAAGAAGGCTTTAATCTTCCTAATGGTTTTAATGGGTTAATGATAAACAATGACTAACTTATAGTCATCGATGGTCAACAATGAGATGAACATCGAGGTCAGGTGTCCAGTGAAGATTTAGGAATGGTCAAGAAATAGGACCAATCGAAATAGCATTGTTCTCTAGACCAAGCGGTTCTTAACTCTTCACGTTGACACTGTCTCCCCACTCTTCGACTTCCCCACTCGAAGACTACCGCTGGACAAATTCTTCAGTACCCCTGGAGCATCCAGGGGAAACGGGTCTCGCGGGCTTAAGTCAGGCCATTCGTGGAGCGCTGACCAGTGGGGGACCAGGAGTGACTAGGACTGACCAGGAGTGACCAGGAGTGACCAGAACTGACCACTACTGACCACTACTGACCAGTGCTGACCAGTGCAGATCCGATTACTGACCACTACTGACCACTACTGACCAGTGCCGGACCGTGATGACCACTGGTAAGAACTATTTAAAATTGCTCTCCCCACTTCTATTTTGTCGTTTGATACCAATTGAACGTTATGGAACTGTCTATCGCTTTTGCTAAATTACGAATCGTTTCTTATGTTACAGCTGGACCTTTGGTGCTTCCTTGGTAATGGTAACTAATACTCAACAAGTAGTAAGCCCACTTTACTTATTTATATTATTATCACAAAATTGACCAGTTTATTTTATTTGTTTGGTCATAATTCAATGTTCTTTGACTGTCCGGTTTTATCTGATTATTATGTTGTCCTCCTTTATTTCTATTACTGCCTCATTTTTTGAATTGACATGATTGTGTTGAATCATAAACCATTTTTGTTTGCATATTATTTTATGAATGTTGTTAACCCATGTATAATTTTTCTTTGCATACTATTTTATGGATTTTAATGTCACTGATTAGAATAAGATTTTTATTCTTGTTCTATTTCGCTAAGATATTCTGTTTAATTCTTGGGTATTTTCACTTTGATTTCATCGGTGGATTTTCAATTCTGCTCAATCTTTGTTTCTGTTCATCTTCGTTTGTATGGTTCTTCAGCTAATTTCCGTAATTGTTCGCTATTTTACTTCGACATTATCTCTCCTTCTATTTATCTCTCGTTACGCAAGTATAGGTAGAATATTTTGTTTGTATCATGTGTAAATTTTGTACATTTCCTTAGGTAGGCCTAACATCGAAAATCTTATAGATTCTCGCTCTTCGGTACATCAGCACGACAAATTATTCCATCGCTTCGTCTAGTTTGCATGGTGGTTACTAAATTTCCTTTCGTATGTCACTAATATGGGTTTCAATTTTAGTTTCAGATTATTCGCAGGGACATCGAGGGAGTACGCCACAACCGCCGAGGGACATTTAATTCTAAGTCTATTAGATTTAAGCTTCGTCGCGAATCTTAAAATTAACGTCGAAGATTTCTTTATTGTACGTATTTTCGCGTCCTACCAAGCAATTATTGAATAAGTAGCTTCTCTCGACTCGTTCCCTCGTTTCTAGCTTCGATCACCGCTGTTTCATCGATTGAAACATGTGATCGGCCGTGTATCTGGTCCGAAAGATCTAATCGCCTTCCCTTGGTAAGCTTGATTGAGGGAAAACGGCACTTCGCTGGAAGGTGTGGAGTTTCCGTATTCTGCGGAAACGCATACCTTCCAGCGGAAGTCGACCTAGTCTCAGGTACTCTCTCTTTGTCAGACAGCCTAAGTCGGGTCCTTCGGGCTCCCGGCGGGTTGCGTTGGAGAAATGGAGACCTCGATTCGGGGTTGCAGTTCTCTGTTTTCTTGTTGAGATCGAGTTAGCAAGGGCAGTAGGTTCGATCCTCGGATCCGCTGCACGGTACAGCATCGCGTCGCGTCGCGTCGCGTATCCCACGATTTAGCTTCATCCCTCTTTTTAACCACATAATTGCTTGGTACAACTAACATCCAAGGAACTTTGTTTCCTTCTAGCGTCCGAATTTTAGCTTCAACTTGACTAGACTTTAGCTTCGACGTTAATTTTAAGTCCCTATTGTATGCGTCTCCCAATATTGCCAAGTAATTATTTAACAAGTAGCTTCTCTCGACTCGTTATCTCGTTTCTTGCTTCGGTCACAACTGTTTCGTCAAACGAAACATGTGATCGACCGTCCAGTTTGTCCGAAAGATCTAGTCGCCTGCCAATGATAGATCGATTTCTAGAAATTGAAATCAATCTACCAAGGGTAGTGTTGATTCGATCCGAAGATCTGCTGTACGGTTCAGCATCGCGTCGCGTCGCGTCTCCCATAATTTAACTTCACTCCTTTTTAAACGAAATAATTACTTGGTACAACTAAACTAGAAGATCGAAGGAATATTGCTTCCTTCTATCTCTCTAGTTTAGTAATCTAGCTTGTAAGAATGTAAAAGGGAGATCGATGGAACTTTGATTCCATCTATCTCTCTTCGGGTCTCCACTCGCAGCAACCTCCTCGTGGTGAGACCTGGGTAATATTATTTAGCGTTTAATTAATAATTGTATCACTCTTAGCTGGGTAATGCAATTATTAATTAAAAATGAAATAATATTAGCAAATTGGCTGCGGTCCGCTTTGCATAGGTCATCATAAATGTAGAGCTTCTTCGCTAGGTTAGTTTTCTTATTGATTCATCAAAGATTTTAGAGTATTGTCAGAGACGACGTATACGAGTAGATCTTTCACCCAATGTATTTTTTCGGCCCATTTTTATGGGGCCTTGAAACCCCATTACCATTTTCGTGTCATTCGCAACGTTACCAACAGATTTAGAAATAAACACAAGAAGAAGTGAAATAGAAAAGGAAATTACATAAATTTTAGTAGTTTTTACCGGAATGAAAGCTTTACGGTCCAGAATTGAGCATCAATCGATTAATTTCATTCAAGTAATCAATCGATTAAGATTATTTCAAAATTTCAAGATTATTAAAATACGTAAGGATGTACCTCATTGACAAGTACACCGCAAATCCTCTATTTTTTATTTTAAATTATATTACATCAGGTTGTTCGTGATGCTGATGCACGTACTACCAGTGTTATATTTGAGGCATTCTATAGATCGCAACTCTACAAACAAACGTGATCAGTAACTATACGCAACGCTGCACCAAATGTAACCGCGAGGAATATAACCGATCGCAAATCTAAAAGTAATCAAAATCAGTTCATTGTAATTACAACGCGATAATATCTACATTTCTAATGCAATTACTAATGCAATCCGAAATTAGTTCGTATACGCAACACTACCCTAAAAAAGACACGAAAAATTGTCATCGTTCACAACTGTAAAGTTATCTATAAAACTAATTATTTGCAAATATAACTAGATAAGCAACGCGAATAATTTGTACTCCGTAACGCTAATAGTAAACCGGTATTAATTCTTACTCGCGACACTACTCTGAAAGCTAACGCGAAAATATTCATCGTTCGCAACACTAAAAGTAATTGCGAAAAATCCATATTATGTGCAACGTTATTTTTAAAACAAATGCGATCATTTGCGTTCCGCAACACTAACGCAAACCACGATCTGCCTCAAAATACTGGCTGTTGATCTGAAAAACTACAAGTACTACAACTACAGGCGACAATAGTGACATAATAGGAACATGGAATGACTCTCCATCCTCATCCGAAGATGAAGATGAAGAACCATTTGTTGCAGCCCACTCTTGCGACAGTTTGTCAGGGCCTCTTCGACTCCCGAAAGAGTCTCTTCTTTCTTCGGCGGTCCTGCCAAAGCCTGAAACTTAAACCTACGCTCGAGATTCCGTGCAACGCACAGTCCACCAACGATTCTACGAATCGTTATCGGACCAGGTGTGGAAACTCGAGCGGGACGAGCGTTTCGGGGATCCTACCGCGAACGAACGCGACCGCGAAGAGCGACTGTAAAGCCGCGCGATTCCAAGAACCGAAAGTAAAACCGAAACAAACGGTACAATCCGTTTGGATCGACTAACGTTTCGATTCTCCAAATCGAACTACAGGCACAGGACCTGTGGCAGTCCTGCCCTGACCCTACCTACTTATATCTAACACACATACCAGAAAGCAAGTGACCTACCTACCTAACCCTATATTTAAAAAATTGCAAAACTCATTCTCGCAAACATACGCTCCACGGTTCTCACACATAATGTCCGGGCGCAAAAGCCTACACTAGAGAGGACGCCCCGGGGTTCCTCCGACACCCGAACATTCCACACAACATTCACACTCTAATGTTTACGTACCAATACCTGAAATCAACCGACAAAGACTAGCGATCATTGCGTATTTCAAGTGACTTTCAAATAATAGAAGCTTTGATAAAATGATTTTCTGCATTCTTCCGTTTAAAATCAAGAAATTAATTGTATCTACGTTTCATTAAATATTTTATGTTACTGTCTTTGAACATGCAAAATGTATGAGCAAGGTGAAATAGAATTTTATTTGTAAATTATATTAAAGATTTAAAACGACGCAATTCCACAGCCTAACCACACACACATATGTAAAATTGCATCGCGCACGATACGCTAATTCAATGTCAGTCGCACATAGATATTATTAGGAATTTTTAGAAACTAAGTCATCATGCTCGTTGCCTCCGCTCACGCAAGTAGCACCTGGGCACTTGGGTGAGTTTAGGCAATGAACACGGAAAGGTATCCTGAAAATCCTCAACTAGAAAAAATGGTTACTGTAAATACTAGCGCATAACGAAATAGTATTTATATATTCTTTCTTATTTTATTTCTTTCACCGGACTTTATATTTCTGATAAATAAAGAGCAAAATTTTAATATACAATAATAATGAAAAATATTATTAGTAAAGGAAATTATTCTGATTAAAATTGAATTTTCTAAGACGAATGGTTTTACAATAAAATAATTTACTTTGAAATTGTAAGGAAAAATTATTGAAGCTCTTATTATTGCTCTATTGAACTCTTGGGCATTCAATTGTCAAAGCGTATTTTTTAAAGATGAAAGTAGTACATAATGCATGTTACTTTGACTCAAGAAATTACCCATCGCAAAACGTCTTTTTGTACATGAATTGTAACATCAAATTTTTGAATAAGAAAAGACTTTAATGCCTCCGATAATAAGTCATCAAATTATATTTTCATATGAAGCACGAATAATATAAAAAACAATTAATATTACAAGTCAAAGAATTTATTTTTATGTTCTGACAAATTTCACGTTATATAAAAAACCGCGGAGTACAAAAAGACCCTAGCCTGATCTATAAAATAAAACAATATACATATGTTTCTATTCACGGGTATAAAAAATACCCGTGGTCACTACTCGCCAAAAATACTACGTATACAACCGGGCACCCGTGTTGTTTCGGACCTTTCGCCCTGCAACATGATTGGGGACCGGAGGGACAAAAATTACATGCGACTCACCAATCGTTGACTATGACCACGACGATGCTGCCCAGTGAAATACATCAGCCCAATTTGTCTGCATAGTCCTGCTGGTTTCCAGGATGAAAGGATGAAATCCATAGTCTGTAAAGCGCAAAAAAACAATCTTAAAAGATACTATGTTCAAAACTAATTACAGGTTTTTGATCATTTAAAAAATTTTAAATCGTTGGCAAAATTTGAAAATATTATTTTTTTCTAAAGTTGCAGAGAATAAAATAGGATGATACTTACGTTTTTTTATTCGTAGACTTTCACTTAATATACATATATTTCTGTTTGGTGATGCAGTGATTCTAACACCGGCGTCAAGTAATTTTAATTTTTAAAAGAAAGATGAAAAAAGAATATTAAAAAAATGATAAACTAACGCGACCGAAAATCAAAGTCGGCGAACAAGAGGCTCTACTATCGCGATTTCGAAAGCAAAGAGCCACGACGCTCTGGAAAAAATATAAAAATACGCAATATACACTGACTCGACTTTCGCGTGTGCCTAAAGTATAAACGAAAATCTACTCGAAGCAACTGTGCTTCGAAAAACAATCAACTAATCTACGCAACAAACGCTGATTCTACCGACCGCATTGCGCGCGGTCACTAAAATTTCTGAAAAAAATTCTGAAATAAAAAATAAGAAATAAGTAAGTAATCACTCAGCCATGTCTATTTATAGATTTAGTATTAAATTTGACCGATAAAAATACAAAAATATATAAACATATATAGGTACAAACTCACTTGTTGTAATGAAGTTGATTTCCCCAATATTCCATTTTCAATTCCTTCCATTTGCAATTTCCAAACATGGCGTCGATTGCATGTCGATAGCGTCCCTTCCAGTCGAACTCGACAATCAAAATCTGTAACAGCAATAAAACACATATTACGATTCAATGCGTTGAAATAAATGTACCTATAACTTAATTAAACATCGACTCGACCCGAATTATGGTCCGTGAATTGTTAATTATGTTTACAGACTTCATAATTAACGACGATTATGTACGGGAAGAGCACGTGCGAAACAGATGAAACATTTTTCGCGATTCCGATTGACTTGAACGTCAGAAACGTGTTAATATTAAACGAAAGCATTAACGGACAGTAAAGGAAAGTACTACGAGCGATTTTGAACATTAAGATGACAATAATTAAAAATTACGTACCTCATTAGACGCGAAGCCTGTCACTGCATCTCATCACACGAGTTTCCAGAGAACGAATGACGGACAGAAACGGACCCGTCTCCCGCGGGGACCAATGGCTGGGGAGCGGGTTGAGGTGGTCACGTAGTCCGTCTCGACTCGATCTGTATTTATACTAAGAAAAGGTTAAACCTTATATCTCGAATAACTGAAAATAAACAAAGTAAATAAATATAATAAATACAAAAAGATGTCGGGCTAACAATTAATTAATTGTCTTTATATCCTTGTGACGTCACAATGAATAACAGCCAATCACAGGCGCTGCTTGAATATCGAATATCGATATGTTAATCGACACATAAGTAACTAGATCAATTGAAATATATTAATTATAACTATAGAAACATATATCATGTAAATATTAACTTTTAATCTAAATTGTAATCAGTTTCTCATATAAATGTTCCCTTTGTGTATAGTATATTTTCGAAAATTATTTATTTCAGTTATCACTAGATTTACATAAAAATCTATCTTGATTCTGTGTCGATATCATTGGGCTTGATTTATGGTAAGAAGTTGGTAATACCGACATAAACGAAGTGAGAAATAGATATCCCAGACGAACATTTTTTCGTAACACACGGATTAAGGGCACAGACAATGCATAGTGGAGATGTGTAAAGCAACTTTTTTTTCGTGTCGCACGGACAAGGAATTTGTAACCCAGCTGCAAGGTGAAGTCGAGAGGCCGGCGTTCGCAAATATAAACAGAATCCAACCGAGCGTTGAAAAAACAACAAACGTATCAGATGACTGACTCTGGCTTACGAATGCTAGCAACGGTAATAATAAAATTACTTTTACAAAATAATGGAGAATATACAATAAATAAATACAGACACGCAATAGAATACAGCAGTATTTAGTGGAAGACAGAGTCCTATGACGCAAAGAAAAAACATCGTGAAAAATGAATGTCTTTCTATATTCAATATATATTATTTGTCTATTGTTGTTGCATTCACAAAATTTGTATAAAAAGCATTGATTAAAATAGTGATAATTAATATATTTCAATCGATCTAGTTACTTGTGCGTCGATTAACATATCGATATTCGATATTCAAGCAGCGCCTGTGATTGGCTGTTATTCATTGTGACGTCACAAGGATATAAAGACAATTAATTAATTGTTAGCCCGACATCTTTTTGTATTTATTATATTTATTTACTTTGTTTATTTTCAGTTATTCGAGATATAAGGTTTAACCTTTTCTTAGTATAAATACAGATCGAGTCGAGACGGACTACGTGACCACCTCAACCCGCTCCCCAGCCATTGGTCCCCGCGGGAGACGGGTCCGTTTCTGTCCGTCATTCGTTCTCTGGAAACTCGTGTGATGAGATGCAGTGACAGGCTTCGCGTCTAATGAGGTACGTAATTTTTAATTATTGTCATCTTAATGTTCAAAATCGCTCGTAGTACTTTCCTTTACTGTCCGTTAATGCTTTCGTTTAATATTAACACGTTTCTGACGTTCAAGTCAATCGGAATCGCGAAAAATGTTTCATCTGTTTCGCACGTGCTCTTCCCGTACATAATCGTCGTTAATTATGAAGTCTGTAAACATAATTAACAATTCACGGACCATAATTCGGGTCGAGTCGATGTTTAATTAAGTTATAGGTACATTTATTTCAACGCATTGAATCGTAATATGTGTTTTATTGCTGTTACAGATTTTGATTGTCGAGTTCGACTGGAAGGGACGCTATCGACATGCAATCGACGCCATGTTTGGAAATTGCAAATGGAAGGAATTGAAAATGGAATATTGGGGAAATCAACTTCATTACAACAAGTGAGTTTGTACCTATATATGTTTATATATTTTTGTATTTTTATCGGTCAAATTTAATACTAAATCTATAAATAGACATGGCTGAGTGATTACTTACTTATTTCTTATTTTTTATTTCAGAATTTTTTTCAGAAATTTTAGTGACCGCGCGCAATGCGGTCGGTAGAATCAGCGTTTGTTGCGTAGATTAGTTGATTGTTTTTCGAAGCACAGTTGCTTCGAGTAGATTTTCGTTTATACTTTAGGCACACGCGAAAGTCGAGTCAGTGTATATTGCGTATTTTTATATTTTTTCCAGAGCGTCGTGGCTCTTTGCTTTCGAAATCGCGATAGTAGAGCCTCTTGTTCGCCGACTTTGATTTTCGGTCGCGTTAGTTTATCATTTTTTTAATATTCTTTTTTCATCTTTCTTTTAAAAATTAAAATTACTTGACGCCGGTGTTAGAATCACTGCATCACCAAACAGAAATATATGTATATTAAGTGAAAGTCTACGAATAAAAAAACGTAAGTATCATCCTATTTTATTCTCTGCAACTTTAGAAAAAAATAATATTTTCAAATTTTGCCAACGATTTAAAATTTTTTAAATGATCAAAAACCTGTAATTAGTTTTGAACATAGTATCTTTTAAGATTGTTTTTTTGCGCTTTACAGACTATGGATTTCATCCTTTCATCCTGGAAACCAGCAGGACTATGCAGACAAATTGGGCTGATGTATTTCACTGGGCAGCATCGTCGTGGTCATAGTCAACGATTGGTGAGTCGCATGTAATTTTTGTCCCTCCGGTCCCCAATCATGTTGCAGGGCGAAAGGTCCGAAACAACACGGGTGCCCGGTTGTATACGTAGTATTTTTGGCGAGTAGTGACCACGGGTATTTTTTATACCCGTGAATAGAAACATATGTATATTGTTTTATTTTATAGATCAGGCTAGGGTCTTTTTGTACTCCGCGGTTTTTTATATAACGTGAAATTTGTCAGAACATAAAAATAAATTCTTTGACTTGTAATATTAATTGTTTTTTATATTATTCGTGCTTCATATGAAAATATAATTTGATGACTTATTATCGGAGGCATTAAAGTCTTTTCTTATTCAAAAATTTGATGTTACAATTCATGTACAAAAAGACGTTTTGCGATGGGTAATTTCTTGAGTCAAAGTAACATGCATTATGTACTACTTTCATCTTTAAAAAATACGCTTTGACAATTGAATGCCCAAGAGTTCAATAGAGCAATAATAAGAGCTTCAATAATTTTTCCTTACAATTTCAAAGTAAATTATTTTATTGTAAAACCATTCGTCTTAGAAAATTCAATTTTAATCAGAATAATTTCCTTTACTAATAATATTTTTCATTATTATTGTATATTAAAATTTTGCTCTTTATTTATCAGAAATATAAAGTCCGGTGAAAGAAATAAAATAAGAAAGAATATATAAATACTATTTCGTTATGCGCTAGTATTTACAGTAACCATTTTTTCTAGTTGAGGATTTTCAGGATACCTTTCCTTGTTCATTGCCTAAACTCACCCAAGTGCCCAGGTGCTACTTGCGTGAGCGGAGGCAACGAGCATGATGACTTAGTTTCTAAAAATTCCTAATAATATCTATGTGCGACTGACATTGAATTAGCGTATCGTGCGCGATGCAATTTTACATATGTGTGTGTGGTTAGGCTGTGGAATTGCGTCGTTTTAAAACTTTAATATAATTTACAAATAAAATTCTATTTCACCTTGCTCATACATTTTGCATGTTCAAAGACAGTAACATAAAATGTTTAATGAAACGTAGATACAATTAATTTCTTGATTTTAAACGACAGAATGCAGAAAATTTTTTAATCAAAGCTTCTATTATTTGAAAGTCACTTGAAATACGCAATGATCGCTAGTCTTTGTCGGTTGATTTCAGGTATTGGTACGTAAACATTAGAGTGTGAATGTTGTGTGGAATGTTCGGGTGGCGGAGGAACCCCGGGGCGTCCTCTCTAGTGTAGGCTTTTGCGCCCGGACATTATGTGTGAGAACCGTGGAGCGTATGTTTGCGAGAATGAGTTTTGCAATTTTTTAAATATAGGGTTAGGTAGGTAGGTCACTTGCTTTCTGGTATGTGTGTTAGATATAAGTAGGTAGGGTCAGGGCAGGACTGCCACAGGTCCTGTGCCTGTAGTTCGATTTGGAGAATCGAAACGTTAGCCGATCCAAACGGATTGTACCGTTTGTTTCGGTTTTACTTTCGGTTCTTGGAATCGCGCGGCTTTACAGTCGCTCTTCGCGGTCGCGTTCGTTCGCGGTAGGATCCCCGAAACGCTCGTCCCGCTCGAGTTTCCACACCTGGTCCGATAACGATTCGTAGAATCGTTGGAGGACTGTGCGTTGCACGGAATCTCGTGCGTAGGTTTAAGTTTCAGGCTTTGGCAGGACCGCCGAAGAAAGAAGAGACTCTCTCGAGAGTCGAAGAGGCCCTGACAAACTGTCGCAAGAGTGGGCTGCAACAAATGGTTCTTCATCTTCATCTTCGGATGAGGATGGAGAGTTATTCCATGTTCCTATTATGTCACTATTGTCGCCTGTAGTTGTAGTACTTGTAGCTTTTCAGATGGTACCTTCTCCAGCATCACGAAGCAGCCTGGAACGGCTGTACGCATTAGTAAAATTAGCGTTGCGCATTATTTAATACGCGATTTTATTAGTGTCGCGGTATATGAATATTATCGCGTTTGCTTCCATGATAGCGTTGCGACTAAGATTAGTATACCACGATAACGGTTAGAGTTGCGAACGATGAATATTTTTCGCGTTTTCTTTCAGAGTAGTGTTGCGAATAAGAACTTTGATAGCTGTTTGTTATCAGCGTTGCGTAGTATGAATTATTCGCGTTTCTTTGCCTAGTTACAGTTGCAAATAATTTACATTAATTGTAAAGTTCCATTTAGTGTTGCGAACAATGAGAATTTTTCGCGTTTGCTTTTCCAGGGTAGAGTTGCGTGTAAATACTTATTGCGGCTTGTAGTAGCGTCGCGAAATATAAAAATTACTCACGTTGTAAATATAATATCATAAATTTTATCACGATTGTTTTTAGTGTTGCAATTATCTTTTCGCGTTTACTTTCCGGGGTAGCATCCAACAATTACAAAGCAGCTGATTTAGCTGCATCAACTGAACTCCTCCGGTGTCTGAGACGGCTGTTCCTAATTTTGTACCGTGGCTTAATTCTGGTTGCTAAAGTTTCAATCGCAATAGATGCCCGATTCTGGTCCGTACAGCTTCAGTTGGTTGAAGAAGAAAAAGAATTCCTCTAATTTCATTTCCTACCGTTGTAAGTGCTATGATCGTTTTCTATAGCCCGTTGGTAAGGTTGCGAGTGATATTGACATGGTAATGGGGTTCTAGAACTCCATGGACCTAAAAAATGCGTTAGATGTCACGTCTAGGCACTTGTCTCACAGACGAGGTATACGAGTAGACTTTACATCAGAATTTTTTTCTTGAGCATGAGTAGAATTTCGGGTGTATGTCTATTGACTAAAAATTATTGTAATTGACCCTTCAACTGAAAATAATTTTTTTAGAACGATTTGAAAAAATTTTTTTTCGCTGAAAAATTTCTGCCCCTAGTCTGCCGTCTGATAATACTGGATTGCCTTTTTTATTAATCCACACACTGGAGCTGTCTCCCCATTAGTACTAATTCAGTGAATAGTTTTCCTACTGACCGCCATCCATGAGAAGAGGACGCTAAAATCACCTCCGAATTTTCAGATCGGTATGTCAGTCAGATTGGGCCACGAAAGTCCATAAGGTGAAAAGTCTACTCGTATATCTCGTCTGTGGTTTTATATCGCCTGTTGGTAGAGTTGAATTTCCATTTAACGTCGAAGACAACGTACTATTTCTCGATAAACTTGGATGTTCTGTAGATGGCGGTTTTTTTATTATAAAAACAAACTTCAAACTAATAACGAGTTTATTAAAACGTTCGACGTTGTCAGAGAAAGAAAAGAATCTCTTCTCTAAATGGAACGTTTGAGCCACGAATCTTTTACATATAGAGGTACTGTATCTTTCTTCCCATTTCATTTTTTTAATAATTATTTCCACAGTTATTTGCCTCCAAATGCACAGAAATCAAAAGACACCTTTTAATTGAAATAGGTTATGCACAAAACTAGGGTAGAAATAATTTTAATTGATGTTGGAGCTATATCAATATAATGTTCTTAGGAAGAAACACGAACGGACTTATTACATAACCTAATTAGGTATAAGTTCACGTATAATACCTATCTCTCTGAACTAAATTAAATATTCTTAATACCGATATTCATTTTACTAAATGCACAACGAAAGGCAGGTTTATTAATAATGAAATTTATTTGCCAGAGATGTTCCAATTAATAATCACGTACCAGTTCCTAATTATCCAATTCATAATTTCTCTGACAATAGATTTATAGGGCCCATCAATTCGACGAATTTTAGATTCACCAGCAATTTCTATTTAATTATCTATATCTTAATTGAAAAAAATTGTATTTTAAACTTAGATAAAAATACGTTCAAAAATTTCCTAACTTTCGTTTCATTATATTATCAAAATAATTGACTTTTTCTGTCGAAAGCAGTAACGGTTCTTACTGAAATTTTGCGCATTATGTTTATACAATTTATTCGTTAAAGCTGCGTTAAATACAGACGCACATAGGATTGTTCATAATTGAAAGTTTCAACGCACATAGTAAGCATTAATTTCGCGATATGGCCCGATGACGATAGTATCCTGGACACCTGAGATCCCTATACTCCGGAGCTTCCGACTATCTCCAAGATTTTATGACAAGGAACTGGGTTAATCGCGCGTATCCTATCTCGCCACGATTTATTGCCTTATCTCTGACCTATGCAAAATAATTGCAATCGTCACGTATCGGCGGGAACTATGAGATATTTCGAATCCTTATCCGTGTCGAGCTTAGCCAAAACCGTCGGGGTTTGGCAAGGGAGAAAAAAAAAACGAAGGGGGCTCGCAGTTACGGGCGTGCTTACCAAAGAGCCGGCAGGTAACCGGGTCGTCAATAAATCCTTCGGGTGTCGTGTACGCTTGCTGTAAAACAAAAGCAGGGGGAATCAAATAACACCGATACGACGAGAACTTCGGGATGTAATAAAACGCGACATTAGTTTCGTGGCGACGGTACTTCGAATAAAGCGGAAGTAAATTCGCGATAGCCAGGGTTTATTTCTCTTTGATTTATTAAGGCACTCGAGAAGAGCATCGAAAGTCTATTATCAAAATAAATTCCACCGAACGTTCGCCCCGTCAGCCTGCAGATACGCGGGAAGCAACGATTGACAGTAATGGCGGTTGGAAAGCCTAACTCTTACGGTGGACCGCCACTTGAACGATGCTTCTTACGTTCACGTTTAAATTGTTAAAATGTTCCTTCTGTTACGATCGCAGGAGTTATTTTGGGTGGACTAAATTTCGTAACTGAAATGGTCCGTTTTATTTCATTTTATTTATTACAAAATTCACGTATTTACAACTATGGAACTAGAAAAATTAATTTTTAAGTTGAGAGGTTAGAAAAATAAGTACCGAAACAAATTTTAGGTTATGTAGTTTACAATGGTTTAAAATCAAAATTTTAATCTTAGAGAATGTTGTAGAATATTATATAATATTATTAAATATTTTTTTTCTATCACAAGAAGCTTATTGTATTTTTGTAAATATTAAGGAATAGATAACTTGTCAAATACATGAGGACACACATCTCATGTACGTACATATGCATCTTTGATAATATTATATAGGGTGTTCGGTCACCCCTGGTAAAAATTTTAATGGGAGATTCTAGAGGCCAAAATAAAATGAAAATCAAGGATACTGATTTGTTGATTGAGGCTTCGTTAAAAGTTACTATAAAATTCCAAATCGTTCTGGAAAAATTATTTTTGGTTATGGAGGTTCATTACGATAATTTTTGGTCAATAAACATACACTCGAAATCCTACTCATTTTCGAGAAAAAAATTCCTCATCGAAAATCTAATGTGAGGCCGGAAGTGTTACTCCAAAATTTCGTGCGTATCTTTAAAATGTTATAACTTCTAAACGGATTGGACGATTTTAATGTTTAAAAAAGCAAACTACGCGTATTTTGGTGGAGAATATGTAGCAATTATAAAAATATTCGAAAAGTTGCTCCTTGCTCCCGTAAAATTAGAAAAACCCCATAAAAATGGTCCAATTTTCAAACAGCCATAACTCCTACAATAGTCACTATGTTTAAATGAAACTTTTTTCTGAAGTAGAGCTCATGGGTATCTACAAAAAAGTATTAGACAACTTTTCTATAGGACGTCAAACAATATTACTAAAAATGAAAAACAAATTTTTAAGAAAAATCGACAGGGGGTAGGTGCCTAAATTTTTCGGCGAAAAAAAAAATTTCAAATCGTTCTGGAAAAATTATGTTTGTTTGCGAGGGTTAATTACTATCATTTTTGGTCAATAGACATACCCCCGAAATCCTACGCATTTTCAAGAAAAAAATTCTTTACCGAAAATCTAATGTCTGACCATATATGACATTTTTCCCTGAAATTTCATACGTATGTTTAAAACATCATAACTTCTGAATGGATTGGAGGATTTCAATGTTTCAAAATGCAAACAACACGTATTTTGCTGGGAAATATGTAGAAATTGCAAAAATATTGGAAAAGTTGTTCCTTGACCCAGTAAAATTAGAAAAACCCCATAAAAGTGGTCCAATTTTCAAACAGCCATAACTCTTGCAATAGTGAATATATTGCAATAAAACTTTTTTCTGAAGTAGAACCCATGGGTACTTACAAAAAAGTACTAAACAACTTTTCCATAGAGCGCCAACCAAATTTATTAAAAATCAAAAACGAATTTTTAAGAAAAATCGACAGGGGCTAGGTGCCTAAATTTTTCGGCGAAAAAAAGAATTTCAAATCGTTCTGGAAAAATTATTTTCGGTTGCGAGAGTCAATTACAATCATTTTTGGTTATTAGTCACACCCTCGAAATCCTATCCACTTTCGAGAAAAAAATTTGAGAAGATGTGAAATTTTTCGATAAAGTTGAAAAATTTCAAATCGTTCTGGAAAAATTATTTTTGGCTGCAGGGGTAAATTACAATCATTTTTGGTGAATAGACACCCCCGAATTCCTACCGGCCGAATAACCTATAAACATTCATTTCTTTCTTGTGTACAGATATAAAAATGTGATGTAATATAATCTATGGACGTTAGTGTTACCTATTCCTTATTTTACCCCTAAAGTCTTATAACTCAGTGTCTTTGACTGTTTTTGGCTCAGTTATTGCACTCTTTGTGTTTAAATGCTTAGGACCTAAGCCTCAGGTTTTCCTACACTCATTTTTAAGAACTTATTTCCTCCCTTCGTTCTCTTTCTTCTGGTGCCTTCTTTACTCCATTTCTCCATTATTCTTTTTAAGTCTGTTTGGTAACATTTTTAGCACAACACAGTTTGTCGTATAATTTATTTTTACAGTCTCGTTCAAATTAAAAAATCCTGTTTAGATTTATTTCCTTTAACATCTCTAATTTCGAAAATTAATTTTTGTAGCTTCTCAGTGCAAAGTCATGTCATCCATATATGCTAGTATGTTAAAGGAGAAATAAATTTGGCACAAAAATATAGCAATTACATACGATTAAACTCAATATATATTTCATGTATTGAATTTATGCAAGCTTAAGTTATCCCTGTTGGAAAATAATTTTTCTTTGACTAAATTCTTTGCACATTCCGATGACTATTGATCATATCTATGCACGTTCCACTATTCATTTTTGTAGAAACAAACTGAATATCGTTTTTCACCATGAAAACACGAATTTGTATGGTTTTGCGTAGTGTCTTGCAGTATTGTCGCGGTGCGTATTGTGCAGCGATTGCTGTTTCAACGGAGGAGCAAAATAAAGGCGTTCTGGAACAAATACCAGAGAATTAACTCTCCGTTCATAATACACACCGCACACCTGCCACATAATACACATCATACAAATATCGGAACACACAACGTTCAGCACGTCACCCTGTTGTCCTTCCTATTCAAGATGCCATTTTAGAAACAGGCCGCATTAATTAGATTGTCATATTATCTGCTCGATCAGTTAAAAATATATCAACAGAATTAGCAACAAAGAAACTCCATATTCCTTTGAATTCATTGTTATCGAAAGCACTTAACGCTAGAACTACCAAAGTGTTCAAATTTACCTATTCGTAATTTCTAATAAAAATTGTAAAAAATTTAGTCAGCTGGATTATTGAAAATTTACTGTAGTTTACTAGGAGAAAATAAATAAACATTCATTTCCATTGCATCAATTAATTTTTTTGGGTAACAAAAAAATACACCATAATTGTCGCTAGTTTTAGTGTTAAACAAAACGTAATATGATAGCTTCTTCGTGGTGATTCAAAGATTAAATTTTTGCTTTTGCATTCACTGGAGCAGCATCGAAAATAAAAGTACCTAGAAAATTTATACCACGTGAGATATATAATTTCAATCGTTATATAATGTTTATTATCCATGAATTAAAATCAAAAAGTATTTAATTTAAAATATATACAAATTTTATAATTAAAAAATTTATTATTATGGCAGATAAGTGCAATGAATTTAAGATTCTTAAATAAAATTTCTATTTCTATTAGTAATTTCATATTGAATAATATCTTTTTTTCAAGATCCAAGTTCTCCATTTTCTAATAATTAAAATTTCTTTTATAATATTACAACGATCATAATAATTATAATTATTACATTTACATTATTAATTGTAATAGATATTATAACTAATAATTTTATAAATCGATAATCATTAAAACATCTTGAATTTTTAAACTTCTAGAAAAAATAAATTTTTTTTGAAACTATTACATATCGTGAATTAAGAGGTATTAAACCTATTTTTAAAAACATACATGATATAATTATTAAACTTTGTAAACGTTTGCGTTAGTAGTTTATTCGTGAAACGTACGTATGGATTTTTGTACAAATTTCTGTTTCTTTTCGCGTCTTCGCGACAACGCGTGCGAGCATAACAGATATAAATGCTGTTACGTATCCGGCTGCTAACCAAAAATAATATCCTCGGACAAAAGTACTTTACAGAACGTTCGTTATCTTGGACTACGTTGCACGACAAAGGATGAAAGGAATATCTCATTGTTTCTAAGCAACGTTACGATTAGAGCTCACCGTAGCAATTTCGGTCGTGTTTCGTTCGCGTATCCGTGTCGATGTAACTACGGGCGCGTATCATTTACTCGGGTTTATACGAATTTATTCGGAGATCTTCGCGGCGTTACGCCATTGTTTTCCCCACGTTCATAAATCAGAGACGAGAGAACGAACGAACGGATCTCTTAAGCGAAATGCTCGCGGTTTTACGTTTGCGCGAGTAAACGGTACATCGGTAACAACTTTCGTTATGCACGCCGTATTTGGCGTGGAAGCTTGTTAGAATTTCTAATTAAACCACACACCGGAATGATAAATCTGCCTTAAGCCACTCCGGGCTTAGGTCACTCGGTAATAAGTTCGCGAAGTTTCTTCGTGCGTACCTGCCGCGGGCGCGAAGATTATGATCGAGGTATAGCGATCGCTGCAACCACGTTGAAGAACGAATCGAGTCGGTGACTGAAATCCCACGAACGAGACCGTCGATTGCTTTTTCATTCGCGTATTGTTCCAAACACTATTGCAATAGAGTAGTGGGCCAAAATATAACGCTTAGAATATTATTATTATTCATTTATTAACGAGATTAAACCCTTTAGTACAAAGATGTAATATGTAAGGAACTACAGATGTGGAGTTTACATAGTCAAACATTATCGCTTAGTAAAAACAAAATAAATTAATTTACAATATGTTGCAAGCATAACTTTAGACTTTCTAATGATTGTTCAATTAAATCTGTTTTAGTGTGTACAAAATTTGCATTACTAATTATCCTATTTACACAATATTTCTATATTTTGTCTACAGTGGATTTTCTGTTTCGTTCACCCTGTATTAGCGATCGAAAGTACACGATAAATTGTATCGATATCAGTTTACGAGTTTCGATCCTTTCAAAATCTTCTGTTCGTCGAAGCTTAAAGAATCAACAGCTCAGAAGTTGGGACTCGTTTTGTATACGTAAAGTTATGGTCAAACAAGTACTGTTTGATACACAAATATGCTTTCGGTGTTGCTATGGTTGTGTAGTAAGTTCGAATGGCCACGGCCATAATAGTTTGCCTCTCTTTTTTTAACACTATTTGTTCGATAATTATAGTAAATTTTTAAAATAAAAATCTAGATTTTTTTTAATTCAGTAGTTAAACATTTGAAAACAATATTGTGTTGTCAAATATTTAATGAGAAGGTAAATCGTAAAATAATACGTTGATCGAAATTATTTGTATTTTGATACTAAGCATGATAGGAATTATTTACAGAAATAATATCTATATTCCTTTATGTTTATTTTCCTTTCATAATAAATTGTTTATTTTACATCGAAGCGTTGTATTTATTCATAACTTCATTAACGGAATAACTGTTTTAATTGCGTTATATCCTGCATTCGATCGCATACAAGCTAAATGCGAGGAATAAATTATATTAGTATCACTTGATATATTTACGAAGTGTACTTTCAAGTAAAGTATTGCTGTTGGGTTACGAACTAATGTTTTAGGATAGTAATTTAAAAATTATAAAAATGAGTCCAGTCGAGAATTCTTTTTCTTGTGGTCAATATTGACGATCCTCTGAACGGAAATATTTTCCGAATTAATGTTTACCCTTTGTAGTGGACGTAAATTTAATTGATTGCTCGAGGCCACTTCTCCCGATTGCGAATTACGTCACTATCCCCACTTTTACACCACATAATAAAGCTCGTCTCTCCGTTTAAGGGACGAGGGACGTGTACTTTTGGGTTTATGCGATCGGACGATAGATACAGTGCTGGATAGTCATGGAATTTAAGATCGTGTTATGATATCGACGCAATTACGTTTGAAATTGATACTCTTCTTCGAAACTGTTCCCAAGGAATAGCCTTAAAAAATTCGTTGTCCATCGAGAGATACAACTATCGACGCCTTCGTCTCTTTTTAAGGTCTTAACGATTTTTAAGATCGGTGCTATTGCCCTAGTTTTTCATTGTGTTTAGAATTTTAACCATTTTTCAATAATGATCTTGAAAGAAATAAAATACAGAGAATTTCTATAAAAGAAAATGGGCACGATCTCTTTATAAAACAATGAAAAGGTATTCGAAGTTTATATTTTACAATGTACATACTAAGAACGGATAATAAAAAGAATTTAAAGTGTTTGCTTAGTAGTACAACTTCGACAAATTGTTAAACATAATTTAATATTTTAATTTTTTACTAGTTTATATTTATCGTAGATTGAATGTACATTTGAACAGAATGAACTTTTTACTTTTGTTAATTATGGTTCATCAGGAATATAAGATGCAAATTTGAAGCATAATTAGTGGAGTTTTAAAGTTACAAATTGACGAAGTTTTCGTTGGCAATTGTACTCGTCCGTTTATATTTACAAAAAACAGCCAAGTTAAAGAAGTATATCAATAATGATATTAATTCTACCGAAATAACGATTTGCTCGTATTGTTTTCAATCGACAATTATATAGTAATTATTCCCTGAAAATAATAATTTCCATTTTATTATCAAGTGGATTTCATTGCTTTATAAATAAATAGCTAGCTTTTCCTCGTGGCTGTGCTCTCGTGGATGGAGTTTTAACAAAATCCGTTGAAATTCTTTAAAAAATTTTAAAACGATCAAAGCCCGATACAAAATAGCCCGTTTTTCTACATCAGGCAAGTGTTTGCGCGCGTAAAAAGTTTTAGCGAAATACGTTCGACTATATTCTAGTTATGGCGAAACGAATATTCGAACAGCAGCGCAGGAAAAACAAAAATTCTGCAAATATATTTTTTTGGCTTTCAGCACCGTCGAACAAATTCACAAACATCGAAAAATCAAAGGAAAAAGAAAATTTTAGAAATATTTACTGCACACAGATGAAAAATTGACCGGGTCTGATTATATTTAGTATAATCTCTTTTCTGGGTTTGTTGACAGGAGATTATACCATAACTAGTCAGACTCGTCATTTCATATCCTTGTAATACGTCGTTGTGTTGTTTAGATTTTGATAATAATTGATTCTATAGATACGAAATATTAACAAAATTATTTTTCTAATCTCGATAATAAATTATTTCTCGTTTTAAAGGGAAATTTGCTTCTAGAGAACGTGAAACGAGGGGATATTTCTTTGAAACTGTATTAAATGGATTCTTTTGAATCTTGTAATGTTTACACATTTATTATCCAACAATATGTAGAAAAAAAATTAGTTGAGAATCTTTATTATTTGTTTAATTACATAAAGTACACATACTCGTTCAAAAAGAAAATCTACAAAATCTTTTTATTTATTAATAGCGGAGAGAAGGAATCAATTTTACTTTTAGACAGTGTAAATATACAGGGTGTTCGTCCACCCGTGGGAAAAATTTTAATGGGCGATTCTAGAGGCCAAAATAAGGCGAAAATTCCGAATATCAATTTCTTGACTGAGGGTTCGTTAAAAAGTTATTAAAAAATTAAATTAAAAAATTTTAAATCATTCTGAAAAAATTATTTTTGGTTGCGGAGGATAATTGCAATCATTTTTGGCGAATACACATACCCCCGAAATCCTACTTACTTTCGAGAAAAAAATTCCTTACCGAAAATGTAATATGAGGCCAGAAATGCTTCCCCGAAATTTCATGCGTATTTTTAAAACGTCATAACTTCTGATCGGATTGAAAGATTTTAATGTTTAAAAAAGCAAATAACGCGTATTTTAGTGGAGAATACGTAGAAATTCTAACAATATTGACAAAGTTGTTCCTTGACCCCGTAAAATGAAAAAAACCTCATAAAAATGGCCAAATTTTCAAACAGTCATAACTTCTACAATAGTCAATATATTTCAATGAAACTTTTTTCTGAAGTAGTGCTCATGAGTACCTACAAAAAAGTATTAGACAACTTTTCTATAGGACATCAAACAAAATTACTAAAAATTAAAAACGAATTTTTAAGAAAAATCGACAGGGGGTAGGTGTCTAAATTTTTCGGCGAAATTAAAAAGTTTCAAATCGCTCTGGAAAAATTATTTTCGATTGTAGGGGTCAATTGCAATCATTTTTGGTCAGTGGACATACCCCCGAAATCCTGCGCATTTTCGAGAAAAAAATTCAATGCTGGCGGATCTTTAAATGTTATTAACTTTTTAACGAAGCCTCCATCAACAAATTCGTATTCTTGATTTTCGTCCTGTTTTGGCCTCTAGAATCTCCCATTACAATTTTTTCGAGGGGTAACCGGACATCCCGTATAACCTTAGATTATTGTAGAATGCAAACATAGGATTAGGATTTTATACGATTGTCTCTAAGCAACGTTATGTGTTAAATATGTTCAGACTGTCTAACAGTGAAATACGACGAAAAGACAAATATTTCTACTTCGATTATTATAAATTTAGTAATATGTTAGTTAAATATTCTGTGATATTCGTTTCTAAGTCCCTTACAATAGATAAGAAAAAGAATATGTGGGTCTATTTGTAAAAATTCACAATGATCTTGATTTTACTATGGAAACAAACTGTTTTCAAAGTTTTTATTATCGTCGTCCGTTGTATATTCAATATCAATAAATTTTTATCCAAAATTTTTTTTTACATGGCTGTGGGTCCATGAAAATTCGTACTCTGTAGGTATATCCGTTTGGGAAAATATTTATAAAACAAGAATCTGTAGAAAGTAAACAGTCTATTTTTTTAAAACCATTTTTAACGCTATTCCTATCGGTCTTTCGACACCTTTGCATTTGGATGCAAATAATTGTCAGGAAAAAACATTTCCATAAAGTCGAGAAGTCAATCGAGGAAAAATGATCAAACTTAGAGAACAACCTCTCGAAAATTTGATTTGCATCGGTACAAACGAGCGTGCCTTTGGATTGGTTCCATCGCCAGCGACGGGGTGGTTGAACGATTCAGTGGGAGAAGCTTCCAATTGACCTTGAGTAGCCAATTAAATTCGATCGAACCGTTGTCGGAACTCAACGCAGCGAAAGAATTCGCCGTCGAGATCGGTGGAAGTAAAGTCTTCAAAGTCAATTCCCTTTTTCACCGCGTCTCTACGGGCGCGGACAGTGTTTTTGCTCGCTCGATCCAGAAGTCACCACCCCCGTCCAAGAAGAAAATATAAGCTCCCAGCGTTCGGTTCTTTATCGATTTCCACTGTATTTCCCATACACTGCCCGCGAAGGAGAACGTTATCGTTCCGAGCTACTCTACGGCATAAATATTAAAGAAAAAAAAAAGGAACTACGCAAGACGTAAAAAATCGATTACAATCTCACTGCTAGTACCGGTTGGCCCCTCCCCCTTTGTGTCTTGTCTACGAAAAGTATTTCCGGGTCACTTAATTTGCATTCCATTTTCGAAACTCTCTCGATAATTAAAACGTTCTAAACGGTGCTACGTTTTTGCACCTCGTTTCGTACGTACCCATACTTCAGACGGTTCGTTTGCATAGCACTTTCGTAGCGATTCTATCGTCTAGTTGTCCGTAACAAGATTACACTATCCACGGTGTTTTTTGTTAATCGAACAGAGGTTCGATGCCCTACCCTTTTCGCTAACAACGGACGAACGTTTGACGGAATAAAATAGAAGTTTAGGGGATTCGATTAAAAGCGTAACGGGAATAAGGAAAGAGCAATAGCCATAAAACGTGGAGGGGGGAGCAAGCATTACAACATGCGTGTGCGTGTGCCAGTTCGAGGAGAAAATTTGCGTTAGTGGCAGCTTTTTAGAGAAACCGAACCCCCTTCCGTTATCCCTTTTCCGCGCGTTGCCGATTCTTTCGTGCGTCACCGTTACTTGATGAGCGCGGAGTACTTCTGAATTCCCTGTTGATACTTCAGAGTGCAAATCTTCCGTGCAGGATGGGGATACGTTGTACGGGGACAGCTCGTACGAGCTTTATTTTCCGGGTTATTACGAGTTAACCCTCTCTGGACGGAGACCCGGAAATCAAGTTTCACGCTCGCGGCTGAACTTGGAACACTGTTGCGCCACCGTGTATACTTTTTCTGCAAAAAGTGACGGAGCACAGGGTTCCCATTATAAATTAGCCTCTTTGCACAGCCACCTTTTTGCGCTATAAATTCAACCTTTCGTAAATTATGTTCACCCTTTTGCTGATCAAGTTTCTCCAGAAATTTTGTTTATCCAAGGCCATTGTAGTCGAGATAAAGTCTCATGCGAAGTTATTGTTCCGAAATAAAAATTTTATTGTATGTAGGTAATAACTATTAAACAAAAAATAACGTAAAATTATATAAATTTAATACCAACAGTATCAATTGGTCGTCATTTTAGTGCTGTTATTGTATTAGTTATTAGTTGTATGATTTATAATTTTGTATTTTATTTGTTTCAAAGTTTTAAAAAATCGAGTTTCATACAGAATAGATTAGTACTGTTGCAATCTACAGATTTTTAACTGTAATTGAAAAAACGTAAGATGTGCAAAAATCGGGATCTAAGGAAAATGTACATAATATGTCCTAACTAATTAATATTTATTAATCGCGTATATAAGTTGGTAAAGTTATTCTTACGTGGATTTTTATTATTTATTGAATATTTTTAGTTTATAAATGGTATAGTAAAAGAACTCGATTTAACAAAGAAGTAGATAAATTATCTCGAGACGAGTCTCTAATTTACTCCATCATAAAGGGATCAACAACTTTGCTACGGATGTTGATGATCGGGTCGAAAATGCAATGATTAGGCCTATTTAAACATTACAGACAGTCTTAAAATACGAACAATTAAGGGATTTGACTTTGGAGCATTTTTTCTAAACATTTTTCTAACCATTTCTAGAATTCTGCAAAGTCCAGGTGTTTAGGTAACATATCAAAGAATCGTTTGGTTTTGACAAATTAATTTTAACGTTAAAAGTAAATTATATAAAAATATCCAATTGGCCGCTTGACCCTGGAGCATTTTTCCTAAATATTTTTACCACTTCTTCGTTTCGAAAATTCTCCATACAGTAATTTTTTACACGAATTCTATAAAGTCCAGGTGTTTAGGTAACTTATCGAAGAACGTTTAGTCTTGACGAATTAATTTTAACGTTAAAAGTAAATTATATAAAAAAATTCAATTGGGTGCTTGACTTTGAAGCATTTTTTCTAAACATTTGACCACTTCTTCGTTTCGAAAATTTTTCATACAGTAATTTTTTACACGAATTCTATAAAGTCCAGGTGTTTAGGTAACATATTAAAGAATCGTTTGGTGTTGACGAATTAATTTTAACTTTAAAAGTAAATTATACAAAAATAAAAAAGAAAGAAGGAAAATTATATAGAAAAAAGTCAATTGGATATTCGATTTTGGTCTATAATTTTTATCAGTTGGATATCGTCCACGTCTGTCAATCGATCTACAGAAATGGCGTGTATCGTATGGCAATAGAATTGGAACGGTGGAAGACGAAACAAAAAGGAACAGCGTCTAGCAGACGAATATGGATAGTCGGTGTCGTATGTGTACAACGACAGTTCTGAAAGGGTTCAAGAATCTGCTTAACACGTTTCCGTGTGGGAGTTTTGAACCGTGCGAAATTGTCGCAGAAGTTTCGTCCGATATGTCATAATGTGATATATTTACGATCGAGTCAATAGTTCTTCGAGATCACGGCCTTCTCGATACACGTATCGATCTCGCGCTGCACGTATCAAAGTATCGTGCGCGTGTGGATAAAAAACGATAGTCGAAGGCTCGAAGAATATTCAGTACTTACTAAATTGTAAAAAAATACGATGCTCAACCACCTCTCGAGCAAGTCGCGACAGTAGATGTCTGGCGTGATATAAGGCGGAGGCAGCGACTTTGAGCTGCCAATTCAATTTGATACGACTGCAGTTCTGTCGATGTTAACTTTTCGACCTACATTTCGTTCATAAATCACCGAGCACGTATTAAAGGCGGGTTAAGAATGGACTGGAATTATGAAAGGAATATAATACGTGCTAATTCTACGTTATCGAGGAAACGGTTAATCGTGCACGATTTAAGAATTTAAAAAAGGTGCGTTTGGAAATTCCATATGAAGCTTGTCGGTAAAGGGAATAAATTTAATTATTCCTTTCAGTCTTTATGTGTAATGGAAAAAAGAGTTTAGTTCGATTCATTTTCAATGAAATAAAAAACTATAATATATAATTTTGTGGAAAGACAAATAAAGAAAACATAGTAAGAAAAATATACATATTTTAGACTTTTTAGAAAATCAATAATCCACAGTATTTAATTTTGTTTAGGGCTTTCATCTTTCTTTTATTGTGCATTGAAGATGCATTTTTCTTTTCCTGTTTTCATTTTGCGTACTACTATGTATTACGAACATTTGTGCAATGTATTCACTATATTTATGCATAATACAATTTTTATATTATAGTTTTTTAATTTTTCATTGATGATGACTCAAACTAGAAACGTTCGTTTTGAATTAATATTACCAGGTCAGCATTGAATGCAGAGTAATAAAGGATTAAAATTACAAAATGAATTCAATACCTATTAATACTTCATTATGGAGAAAATGTCGATCGAACCTTAGGGATTTAAAACACGAAAAAAAATTTTCCTTTGAAAATTCAATTTATACGTGGTAGTAAAGGGAACAAAGACTACTCTTTTCAGTGTTTATACAAACAGGAAAAATGTTTATAAAATTAAATTTAATATTAAATTCAATATTTTTGCACGAATTTCATTTCAGTCACGCTATAATAATCGCCATGAGTATTTCATTAATTTTGTACAGGATCGGCTAAAAATTTTAAAAATATGTTAAATTACAAATGTTTTTTAAATTACGTTCTTATTAACCAGTTAAAATTTCCAGTCTTTCATAAAATTCTAAGTAATTCACTGTTTTATCTGTTTTTCCAATAAATTAAAAGAACCTACAGTTTTTCCAAAACAAAACTCGGTCCGTTTTTATTTTTTTCGTAATTCTTGAATTTATATAGTAGACGTAGTTTTACAGGCTTCAGTCAAAGTTAAAAATTTCAAATAATCGCATTTGAATTTGCAAATAATTCACTATTTCATCTACTTCAAGCTTAGTTAAAAATTTGTAAAATATGTTAAATTACAAATGTTTTTTAAGTTACGTTCTTATTAAGTAGTTAAAATTTAAAGTCTAATAATTCACTATTTCACTATTTTGCAAATCAATTAAAAGAACTCATAGTTTTTCCAAAACACAAATCAATTCCTTTTGATTTTTCTCGTAACTCTTGATTTCATGTAATAGACGTAGCTCTATACTCTTCAGTCAAAGTTAAAAATTTCATATAATCGTATTTAAATTTGTAAGTCATTCACTATTTCATCTATTTCAGAAAGACTTGAAATTTTAACTGGTTAATAATAAACTATTTCAGGCTTGGTTAAAAATGTTATTATTAATCATTTTATTATTAAAATAGTTTATTCTTAACCAGTTAAAATCTCCAGTCTTTCATAAAATTCTAAGTAATTCACTATTTTATCTCTTTTTCCAATAAATTAAAGAAACCCATAGTTTTTTAAAATACAAACTGATTTTTTTTTACATTTCTCGTAAATTTTGATTTTAAGTAGTAGACTTAGCTCTTCACTCTCCAGTCAGAGTTAACAATTTCAAATAATCGCGACGTTAATTCGTAGAACAGCGTATCGGCGAACGCGTTTCGGTTCGTCATAGCTCGTTCCTCTCTCTCTCTATCGTCGCGTTAAACGCGTTCTTCATTAGGTCAAACACGCGAGCGTATCGTTTAATTAGAAACTCTTTCAGTCTTTCGTCCCGGGGCGGGATCCAAACTCTGGAAAAAAGTAGCACGTCGGAAAGTGGCACGAGCGCGTAGAGCGACGCGACATAGAGACGCTCTACGCAATTACCCCGGCGGAGCGCTTAAATTTTCTCCAAATTACTGGGCCGTGTTTCACGTCGTACACGGCCATCCCCATACTTTGGCTTTCCCTCGCCTCTCCGTCCTATTTTTCCCTTAGGCCCGGGTTCCGCTCGCTTTCTCGACCGACGAACCCTTTTCCGGCCGTTCGCCGCCTTTTGAAATAAAAGTCGATCGAATGAGAGTACCACGAGATGGCTAGAGGGGGTGGTCAGGGGGTGGGAGAGTTAGCAACCGATCGAGCAGTTCGTTCATCGCTCGTAGATTTATCACTTGGTTCTCTTTCAGCGGTTCGCCCGTGAATCGTTGGTTCCGGAGCGTAGGAATCGGGAAAAGGGCGTAGGTTGAAAGGGGACACCGACGACGGGAGAGAGAGAAAGAAACATGGACGAGGGAGAAAGTTGAGCACCGGCCACGCTCTAAAACGTACGGACTTGTATAGAGATCGGAAAAGGGACAGGACGCCATGCCCTAGCGACTCCTGTCGCCGAAGGGAGGTCGTGATTAATGATAAGCCGGCGCGATTCGAATTTCGTGGTAATAGGATAGCCCCGGATATTTTAAGGATAACCCAGGAGACACGGTCCTGGATATCTCGTCCGACGCAGGCGCCCCTCGCGACGCCCCACCCAGTTCTGTGGAATCGTCACCAAAGCGAGTAGAGAAACCGACGCCAAAGGGGGTGTGCAGAAGCGTCGTGCACGTGGTCGGTCGGTTGATGGTTGAATTTTATTAAGCCCGTGAAAAAGCGAACGGGGACGACGATGGGGGCGTAAAACTGCATACAAGCCCCAGGCGTTAATTCGACGATAATTTACGAAACTTCGCGGCCGCGTGCTTTATTATCGCGCCATTACGCGAAAGGTCGACGACGGGGGTTCGTGGGAAAAAGGACCAGAGAAACGGGAAACGAAATTTAGCGATCAATCGACGGACAATTTTCACGTTCTTTACTGTTTTTTTTTTTTTTTTTCTTTTTAGACGAACGATTACGAAAATTCGCTCTCGCGTAAAAGCGTTAAACGCAAAAGCCGACCTCTCTACGCTGTGTTCGCTGGATGCACGTACGCGGGACGATTCTTAATTGAACGCCCGGTGGTTCGAAGGGCGATTCCACGGCATTAAAGAGGAGAAAAACGCTGCACGTGGGGTTTGTCGGATTTTATTTTACCTGGCAGTCGCGATACGATGTATCCTTTAAGCTCGACGCGACGTACAATGTTTTTGCTGCTGTCGCGTCAACTTTCCCCTACCGATTTTCGTAACGGTGCACAATGTCGCGATTAAAGGTACTGCCCGGACACGATTGTTTCTTTATGTACATCCGATGAAGTGTAGCCGATGAAAATTAAGTAGAATATTAGTTTACGATCAAGTGCAGTAAAATTGTTATTAAATGGCATATTCGATAAAAAAGAATTACTAAATAATACAAAAAATCAGATACGAAATTCTTATATTGATTAGTTTCAATTGGCCGATGAAAATTAATCAGAATATTAGTTTACGATCAAGTGCAGTAAAATTAGTATTAAATGGAATATTCGATAAAAAAGAATTATTATACAGGGTGTTCGGCCACCCCTGGGAAAAATTTTAATGGGGGATTTTAGAGGCAAAAATAAGACGAAAATCAAGAATACCAATTTGTTGATGAAGGCTTCGTTAAAAAGTTATTAACAATTAAATTAAAAAATTTGAAATCGTTCTGGAAAAATTATATTCGGTTGCGGGGGTCGATTACAATCATTTTTTATGAATACACATATCGCCGAAATCCTACTCTCCTTCGAGAAAAAAATTCGAGAAGGTGTTAAATTTTTCGATAAAATTAAAAAATTTCAAATCGTTCTAAAAAAATTAATTTTAGTTACGGGGGTCTATTACAGTCGTTTTTGGTAAATAGACATACCCTTGAATTCCTAACCATTTTCGAGAAAAAAATTCCTTACCGAAAATGTAATATGAGGCCAGAAATGCTTCCCCGAAATTTCATGCGTATTTTTAAAACGTCATAACTTCTGATCGGATTGAAAGATTTTAATGTTTAAAAAAGTAAATAACGCGTATTTTAGTGTAGAATATGTTGCAATTATAAAAATATTCGAAAAGTTGGTCCTTGACCCCGCAAAATGAGAAAAACCTCATAAAAATGATCCAATTTTCAAACAGCCATAACTCTTACAATAGTGAATATATTTCAATGAAACTTTTTTCTGACGTAGAGCTCATGGGTACCTACAAAAAAGTATTAGACAACTTTTCTGTAGGGCGTCAAATAAAATTTTCAAAAATGAAAAACGAATTTTTAAGAAAAATCGACAGGGGGTAGGTGCCTAAATTTTTCGGCAAAATTGAAAAGTTTCAAATCGTTCTGGAAAAATTATTTTCGGTTGCGGGGGTCGATTATAATCATTTTTGGTGAATAGACGTACTCCCGAAATCTTACCCCCTTTCGAGAAAAAAATTCAGTATTTGCGGAACTTTAAACGTTAATAACTTCTTAACGAAGCCATCATCGACAAATTGGTATTCTTGATTTTCGTCTTATTTTGGTCTCTAGAATCTCCCATTAAAATTTTTCCCAGGGTTGGTCGAACACCCTGTATAATACAAAAAATCAGATACGATATTCTTATTTTGATTAGTTTTAATTGACCGATGAAAATTAATCAGAATATTACTTTACGATTAAGTGCAGTAAAATTATTATTAAATGGAATATTCGATAAAAAAGAATTATTATATGTATAATACAAAAAATTAGGTACGAAATTCTTATTTTGATTAGTTTCAATTGGCCGATGAAAATTAATCAGAATATTACTTTATGATCAAGTACAGCAAAATTATTATTAAATAGCATATTCGATAAAAAAACATTACTAAATAATAAAAAGAAATCAGATATGAAATTCTTATTTTGATTATTTTGATTGTTTCTTTGTGTATTGATGCGTGGTGTGATTAAAAAAAATGAATATACATATTTTTTGTTTTATTCGATATTTAATATCTATTTTTTTGTAAAAAGTAAGAATGTATTATATTTTTTTCATAATCTCGTTTTAAACAAAAAGTATGTTTCAATATGAAAAATAAATATTATAATTCTCTTTAAAAAAAATAACAAAAGAAGCAAAGTGGTAATAACATGGCTCATAAAACTAAATTCTCCATTAATGATTGAAACAGTACTTTCATCGGACGTGTTATGTGTTTCATCATCGTTTAATTGCAATAAATTTTTCACTTTTAATGGTAATGCGTTGTGTTTCTTTTTATGAGACACTCTGTAACTGTTCAACAATTTCCAAATTTCAAAAAACTCTGATCGTGATAAAGGATATTAATATATTATTATTACTGACTTCCACAAACTTTGGCATATAAAAATGTATGTTAAAATAAAGTTTACAGGCTGCCCTAGTGTTAGAAACAACAATTTTCGCGTTTAATGGTGTCTATTGTATACTTTAACTTTCATTTATGTTGCAAATTCTGACCTAAATTATATAATTAACTGACAGTTTTAATTTGTATAAATGTACGTATTTTGTGATATGTTTCCCTTATTAATCTTTGATTTGGAACATTACAAAGCAGCTGTACAATTTATATTAATAGTATTTGCTGCAATTTGCTGTAAATTATACGTTTGAAATGTTGTATCATTAAGTATGTAATTTCCCTTTCCTTTCAATCGATTTAATTTATCAATTTTCTAGACGAAGGAGGAACAGTACATCTGAGTTTAAAAAAAATAGATTTCAATTACAAAATTTTACTCTCTGAGAAGGATATATGAAAATAGTGAATGATAGAATAGTTTATACCAGAATTCGAATAAACTTGAAAGCAATTTTATTTTATTGCGATTATTAATATTAGTTTTAATAACAATTATTATAAAATAGTATTGAACACGTCATACAGTAATATTAAGGAAATATCAGTATTCTGTTAATCTTTGTATTCTTCTGACATCCATTGCAACAGCTTCATTAAACTGACCAAAAATTTGTCGTCGAAATTTTATGAATATGTTTAAATATCATAACTCTTGTACGGATAAAAGAATTGAAATGTTTGAGCATGGAAACAACGTGTATTTTGATGACGAATACTTAGAAATTCTGACAATGTTGGGAAAAGTGTTCCTTAGCCATGTGAAGTGTGAAAACCCCCATAAAAATGGTCCAATTTTCAAACGACCATAACTCCTACAATAGTGAATATATTTTAATAGAATTTTAGAGGAAACTAGAGTTCATGGATACCTACAAAAAAGTACTAAACAATTTTTTCGTACAGCGTCAAAGAAATTAATTAAAAATGAGAAACGAATTTTTAAGAAAAATCGATAGGGGGATAGGTGCTTAAGTTTTTCAACGAAAAAAAAATTTCAATTCATTCTAAAAAAATTATTTTTGGCTGCAGGGGTCAATTACAATCATTTTTTGTGAATACACATATCCCCGAAATCCCACGCACTTTCGAGAAAAAAGATACTTTACCGAAAATATAATGTCTATTAAGTCGTTTAGAAGTAGATATCTTTTGTATTCTAAGTTGTGGTATGGTTTCTGGAATTTTACCTGCAAGACCATGTTTATTTCGGTTGTAATAAACTATTCGAAAATTTATTTGAAAAAAACTGAAATGAATTAGGGATAAATAAACTTGGACTTCAAGCTGTCTTTAAAACTTTGTTGTTTAACATGTAAGACAAATGCGTTCATATTGTTCTGATAAACTATGAAAAAGGTAGTACAATGATGTATATAACTCAATTTTGAAAAAAGTGTACTTGGGATAATGTGGTTTTCAGGTACAGAAATGCAGAAACGTTTTAGAATGCAATGTTTCCATCGTCGAAAGGTAGTACCAATTTACTGCTTCTGTCATTTTTTTTCCTAGTGGTGCAATCGTATTAAGTACTCTAGCCTTACATACACCTCACAGGTCTTTCATGGGCTTAAAATTAGGTGAGATTCTAGGTCAGACTAAACAACTTAGCCTTTTCTCTCGAAAATACACGGAGTTCAGTTGCAAAATTGTTTTGCCAGTATGACAAACATTTTCTCATTCTCCACCTAAATACTGTTTCTACAACTGTTTGTGTTTTGCACTATTCATCATTCGTTCCAGCATCTACTTAAAACATAGCTAAAAATTTGAAATGATCGTTGCGTTTATATTAATTCGTGTTTGCAGTGTTGGAAGATCGTTGGAAGAAATTGTTATAGAGCACTGTTTGCATCCGAAAATCGGTATCGATTCTCGAAAAGTCGCTTCTTAAGAGTCGCGACGGACTTCTTTCGTCGTTGTTACGAGGACTTATTATCGAGGATTCGTACCTGCGTATAACGCCGGACGTGTTATCCCTCTGGCTTCGCGTCGTGAGAGAAAACGATGGGGGAGGCAGAGCGGATAAGTCTTCGGGGATAGATCGGATAAATCTCGGATTGCCTACCGATTCTCGATACGCTTTGGCTTCTGATTTCCGGTTTTCAACACGTTGATCGGTAACTTTCGATCGAATTCGGTATGCAACCACAATCATGGCCGGATTTAGGCCGGTTACATCGTTTGCTCCCAATTGGATTTCGCTTTAAAGTAACCTACTTTGCGAGATTTGACGGTAAAATTCTATATCATAGGCTATACAGGATGTTTGGTCACCCCTGGGAAAAATTTTAATGGGAAATTCTTGAGGCCAAAATAAGACGAAAATCAAGAATATCAATTTCTTGATTGAGGCTTCGTTAAAAAGTTATTAAAAAATTTTAAATCATTCACGGAAAAATTATTTTTGGTTGCGGGGATTAATTACAATCATTTTTGGTGAACACAAACACCCTCGAAATCCTACCCATTTTCTAGAAAAAAATTCGGGTAGGTGCTGAAATTTTTCGGTGAAAAGAAAATTTTTCAAATCGTTCCAAAAAAATTATTTTCGGCTGCAGGGATCGATTACAATCATTTTTGGTCAATAGACATATCCCCGAAATCCTATCCAGTTTCGAGAAAAAAATTCCTTACCGAAAATATACTGTGTGGTCGGAAATATTTCTATAACTTTTTAACGAAGCCTCAATCAACAAATTAGTATTCTTGATTTTCGTCTTATTTTGGCCTGTAGAATCTCCCATTAAAATTTTTCCTAGGGGTGGTCGAACATCCTGTATATTGTTTATCTATTTTGTTTCTATCTAGTTATCTATACTAGTTTGTTATCTATGAGCACTGTTCCCCATCCCAAAATATCACATTTTTTCTTACACGTTAATGGAGCTTTATCCGTGTAATAAATAAATAAAAAATTTCGAGAATAATTTTGTTTTCGTTGTTGGTAGCAGTAAAATTATTACGAGGTGAGTCGACTTCTTTAGATTTTTATTTTTATGTTTTTGTTGGAGTTGGGTTCTTCGGGATGCTTCAACTTTCTTCTTTATCGGGAACCAAACTTCTACTTTCAATGATAAGATACCTAATTGGCGTTGAAGGAATCGATAATTCAATAGGTTTCCGTGCTTCGTTTTTGTTATAAATACGTTCAATTAACTGCATAATTTCATATTCAAAATTTGCTGTTATTATGGGGCCTGATTGATAAGTAAGGTCTCCAACAACGAATGTTTAAGTAAATTTTAACATGGTTGCATAATAGTGTCATTTATCATGAGTTTGACTTCTGATTTACGTATTAAAATTTTATAATAAGATTTTAGATTTTTTTTTTCATACACCTCCACAACATTTATGAACGCATTATGCAGATTTTATGCACTAGATCATGTTTTATGTACGTGCTTCATTACGGAGGAAGAAAAACGAGCCTTCTTTATTAGAAGGATCGATGACGGTTTACGTTTACTTGTACGGTTAAAGAAACCTTGAGGTGGCACCATTTAACATGCCATGTATTTCGTGTAACATATTCTGCAATGAATTTATTTTTACAAAAAAGTAGGCATCCGAAATAAGCATTGTAAACATTCTTATAAGTTTCATAAGTATAGTACAAAATTATATTAACCATTAACTTTTTAATAGCATGCAGGGAACAAAATGGCATCACTTTCATTGATTTTGTATATTCACCATTAAATTATACCACGGTGTTTTGAAGAAATACAATTTAGGATACTTTTTTCTATATACAGAATGATTCACTTAAATCAATCACGTTCCAAAATGTTTTAAATAAAAGTTATATTGTTTCACAGGAAATATAATTTGATGTTGTTAGGCTTTTATTGTTAACTTTTTATTTTCAATAAAACCATATAGTTTTTAATACATCAATCGATCTAATAATTTTATATAAAAAATTGTTGAATTATTTATAACGACAAATCATTCATATAGGGTATATTCGAATTTCAATACTGCAATGTAATACATACTACTAATACAATATTTACTTTCTTAATTCTTTTAATACAACTTTTAACCAATGAAATTAAATATATACAACACCATACTCTTTGTATTCAATGAGTTTATTTAGCCATTAATTAAAAACAATCTAATCGTCTATCGAGATGAAACGAAATTCCAATTTATCCTGAAGCTGAAAAAGTTATTTCATTTGGGTCTCTGAGCTCAAATATTCGGACAATTACATTTGCTTTCGAACCCTACCGAATATTTGCGCGGAAAAGAAGAAAGCGATGGACCGCATTCATGTCAATTCATAACTGTTTGAAAAATCGCGAATCGAGGGTTTCTCTTTTGATAAAATTCAAAATTCGAATTGTTTGATCAAAAACGTAATGGAGTTGGAAGCGTCGTTGAAACGAGTACCTGTAAATTGACCATACAATGGATCCACTTCACTTTTGGCGCTCACTTTTCATACAAATCGAAAACTCGAACTTTTTTTCCAACGTTGTTGGTATTACAGTATATGAAGATATTATTTAATAAAATTGTTATAATTAAAAAGAAAAATAAAACCCATCCCATGATTTATGAGGCTTTGATTGTTTCGAAAGGAGAATAAAAGGAAAAACTTGTTGTATTTGAATAATCGTATGAATACAAACCGTGTTTTCGTTTAAAAATTACAATTGTTACGTGACAAGACAGTTTAGAAATTTGATATTTTTGAATCATGTTAGTTTTTTAAAAGTTTATTTTAGATTTTACGGTGATGATTTTCGACTTAAGAGCAATTTTCTGTTAATGATTGCTTTCGTACAAATTTGTAGGATAACCTTCTTAGTTACCAGACTTATTCATATTTTATTTATAAAAAAAATCCTTCAACTACGATCGTTGTAATATATGAAATACAATGAAAGAAATTATCCTAAAATCGTTTGGATCCCGAAATAAACATCAATCGGAGCCAACTCTAAGAGAGAATTTGAACGATAGTCATGAGATCCTGAAATAAACATCAATTGGAGCCAACTAATTTGTCAGTTTATATTGTTTTCGAAAGATACGATGCTTTTTAATAGTATTTAATTTATGGTTACTTCGTCTAAACGGTATGTAATTTATGCTACACCGACTAAGTAGTATCTGATTTATGGTACTTCGTCTAACTGTGGCTAAAGTATTCTGAATCCCGAAATAAACATCAATTGAAGTCAACTCTTAGAGGAAGTTTCAACGATGCTCGTAAAATGCGTTGGTTAAAATCGTTTTCGAAAGCCACGTAACACTGAAATAGCATGTAATTTATGGTACTCCTTTTAAATAGTATCTGACATATCTGTCAGTGATTATGAAAGTAGTATAAGTCGTAATTTCTTTGTCTCGAGATATTTGTTTTGCGGTTGGATTAATTCAAAAATATTCTGTCACAATGACATAATTTTCCATTAAATATTTGTTCTTAAAGGATGATACTTCTCTTTGCGTATAAAATTTTCAAAATCTCAATTGACTTGGAGCATTTTAAAAATTAGTGATATTATCTAAAAAATAATTAGTGATATTATCTAAAAAATTCAATTTATTATTACAATGCAAAAATTCTTGCATAATATAATAAAATGAATAGATACAGTACAAAATAAATGAACATTTCAATTTAGTTGAAACTTTATTAAAATAAAAAAGATAGATTTCTCCTTAAACAAACCCAAGTAAGCGTGTAATTTGTAATTTAAAAGTCATTGCAACGAAATTTGATTTCAGCAAATATTTTTAAGTATGGACATAGTTTGTGGCGATGTTATGACACTTTGACAAATATTTGTGCAACAGAAATTTAATATTTCGTCACAAACAGTGATTTACCGCGTCAACGTTTGTCGAGAGGTAATTATACGATTTAATGATTTATATTTACGAGTAATTATATATATTGGAGGTGTGTACGCGTGCGTGGAATTCACACTCGTCATCGTCGAGCAAAAAGACTACATCGTGTTATTCGTTTTATCAAATGACTCTATGGTGTCAACAAAGTTGAAGAAACGTTTGCTGAATTGTCATCCTCAACACGAAAGGACAAATGCTTTTCTGAACGGGAATACTTTCAAAAAGATGAAGCTGTATCGAATAGGAGCATTTCAAGAAAAGAACCAAGAGGTTATTGAAGCTTTGTATGTCGTAGCATTGAAAATAGCAACGTGGAAAGAACCAAATACAATGGGGGAAAACTTTGACGAAACATCGACTGTTCAAAATCGCAGAACTTGCATTGGGAAATGGATTGGAGACAGAACTTGCAACAATTTCGTTAGCAAATGTTGCTCGAAGGAGGATTCGTGGCCATTAACATCAAGGATCAAGTTATCCAGAAAATCGAATCTGCAAAATTTTGGTAAATATGTAAATATTTAATAATATTTACAAGAAACACATCATAGCCACTCAAACATAGATAGATTCACACTTCCAAGACCACAGGGAGAAAGAAACTTCATAGACATTACAGAAAGAATTATGTGGTCACTTTTGTAACAATCGAAGAAAAAATAGAATATTCAATATGCTCACAAATCTTTAAACAACAACAATTCCACGATATTTCAATAGCAACACCTATGAAATAGAGGATAAAATAACGTTTCGCGAAATAAAAATAGACAGATGGGAAAGCAAAACGCTACACGGAAATATATTTGCAAAGACAGAAAGATTTATGATACGGGAACAAACTATGCAAAATAGATAATAAAAGACTTGAAGAAACTGTTATGATATATATCAGAGACCATAAACCATATTAACGTGAAAAATTTGCTTAACATTTTTGTGCAATTCATGTATAATAATAACATAAAAATAATTTAAGTCACATAATTTTTCTAAAGTATACGTTCTACGAAAAAGTGTTTTATATAAATATTGTACAGTATTGTGCGATACTCAAACGTTTCTTTTTAAGTAACCTATTCGTTTATGAAATGTTAAGGTGATTTTGAATTTTTTTAAACGAGATAACTTTTTGTATCAAAACTCAAGAGTGAATGTTTTATAAGAAAAGTTATTTCTTATAAATATATATTGAAAGATAAGTTATTGAAAAAAAATCGTTTGGTCATAACTTCTTTTACAGAACGCATACTTTAGGAATTTCTCGAGGTGAACAAGTTATGCGACACTCTGTATGTAAATAATATAATAGTAAATATTTCACAAGAAATGATTTTACTTTGCATTTTACTACCAGTACAAGATATTCCAAAAATTTCAAACGATAAATATTTGTTAAAAAATTAGGTTTACGTTATCGAAGACATTATAAATGTACAAAGGGGCAGAAGATGACATATATAGGGTGCATCGTATCGTGTGGGAGTCGCTTTAGCGGTCGATTAGAGATATAGAAATAATGACAAAGGGCCATATAAATATGAAGCACTCTTCTTGTCAACGCGTTAAAGAATGATGGACTTCAGACCGGAACCAACGAAAAATTTTACGAAACGTCGAATGCACGAAAGACTCTCGAGTTGTAATGCTGTTACACGCTCTCGAATAAGTTGGCGTCGCGTAATTTCCGACGTCGAATGCGTACGACGACGCGTAATAAACGATAAAAGGAAGTAAAAACGACCACTCCGCCCAACTGAGCGTGGAAAAAAGAAGGAGAGCACGTAGTGATGGGACTGAAACGTATTTTGTCTCCGAGATGGGTTTCAACTTACAAGTTAGAATCAAAACCATTTTAAAGTATCTCTTCCAAAGATTTGATACATACTTGATGTACTGTTCGGCGAGAGCTGACAGAAAATATAAACAAACGCCCAAGAGATTCAAAGTTTTTAACTTTAGTATCCGAAGAATAAAATTTTCAGTATTCTTATTCAAGATTTGGTATTGAATTTTGGTATTGCTTCGAAATGTTTTGTAATAATAGTAGAATGTATGTAATAATAGATACATGTGAAAAAATATATTCTTTTTAATACATAAATAGAATAGCTGTATCGATTGTGTAACTTTCTATTACTTTTGTATGATTCGTAGAATTATATTATCCAAAACATGTATTACAACAATGGTACAAGTCGAGAAATATAAATTCATCTAAAGATGATCGTAGGTAGGTCGTCAAACTCGTTTTAATTACAATGCTACGAAGTCAAAAATATGTAGTGCTGTTTAAAAAACTCATGACGACCTTAATTTTTTATCGAATAAAGAGTTCCTTAGTAAGTTTTACTATTGCAATTTATTGTGATTGAATAGGAGCATTTTGGCGTGTCTGACCATTAATCACTGCTTCTACTTACGCTAATATTAGTCTTTAAAGTCGATTTTCGGGAAAATGAGCCCTCAAATGGAGAAATTTTATTCTTTATTTTCGGTTTGTTTTTTTAAATCACTGATATCTCAAGTTATAGTTGAGAGATTAGCACCAACTTTAGAGAAAATCTTTAACAAGTGTCTTCATAATTAAATGTAAAAAAGAAAATATACAAAATTGATTATTTGACTCTAAAACGTCATTCAATTTTTAATTTTCAATAGTTTAGAATGATTTGAGTTCTGGTCATAACCACATACATATCGAATAAAAAATGCTTTTCGATTTTTTGGTTTCAGGCGAGCAGAACGATCGGAATTGTGGTAACCATGCTTTCTCTTTTAGGGTTACTACTGGATTTATTGTAAGTTTTACAATTTTTAATTTTTTTGTAGGACAAAAATTGTGGATATTCTTCAAACATAGAGCTAACCATGTGGATCTAAACGAAATGTAAGCAAAAATGCCTTCCTTTAACAAAAATTTATAAGAAACCATTTTGTGAATGGTTTCTTATAAATTTCTAATGAATCACTAAAAAATTGCGGTCTAAACGAGAATATTTCCTTAACCCTGCTTAAGGATATCCTCGAGATTTCTTCAAATAATAGCATAATAAAAAGAAACATTCAATAGTTCAGTGGCATATTTGCTTTTTTGATTCCTAATGTTAATGGTATTAAGGTTTAATTATCGTAAGCATTTTAACCTTAACGGTATAGTAGAGACTTTTTGACTCATTTTTATTTTTATAGAAATAATCGAAAAAATAGTTTAGCAGAATTTTTTTTTTGCAGCTTTTGAAGACCAATGATAAAATGTTTAAAAATAGATTTTAAAATAATTTACTATTTCTTAAATAAAAAATATTCAGAAAAACTATAAAAATAACAAACGCATACAAAAGTCTTTTAGATTGATTTGTATATTTTTAGGATAAAATATTTCGGCGAATTTGAGGAAGCATCTTGTTTTATAATTAAAGTTTTTTTTAGCCCAATAATTTCAACTGTTACTGGTACTGATTCAGATGAAGATGATATTGATAAAGATTATTACTATTATTATACTTTCTTACCATTGCAGGATCGAGGAAATAAACTACGAATCGCAAAAATTAAAAATATTTAACAATTTTTATTCTCAACCGTTTTAGTATGACTTAAAATGATGAATCTTTTTGACTCTTCTATACGTCTGTGTTATAAAAGTATCCCGTTAAAGGTCGAAGTTGCGTCGCAGGTTCGAAGTGCCGGTCACCGGTGACCACCGCGTCAGCCACCGCGTTAACAAACAGCCTGTAAGTGTGCCATTGGATTGGTCCCATCGCTAAACGGTCGCTCTCTTGCAAACAGTTGGCGTGGGGAAACGGAGGACCGAGAAGGAGAGAGTGACGGCGTGTGTAGCAGTCCGTTTCGAGCAACACGATGTGTTTCCCCACGCTTTTTGTTTTAATTTCGTAGAGGCCACCGGCTCTCTCTGTTGGCCTCCTCCCTCCTTCTTTTCCTCTCTCGCGGGAGCCCCACGAAATGCACCACGGTGGTTTTCAGCGCTGTGGATGCTGTTAGGTATATATTTCCCCGGTCGTGTCCTCTCTTCGTTCTCCGTCCACGTCCTCCCCTCCATCTCTCTTTCCCCTTACTATCGTCAACCCCTCTTGCCACGGTTTCTCTCCCCCCTCTTCGGGCTCGTTCCCTCCACAGCGTTCTATCCCTTCTCCTCGTTCGCTTTCGCCGCCACCCCTACGACTCGGTAAAGGGCTGAACCGGCCAGTGCAATTCACGGCGACATAGACGTCGAGTCCGCGCGTCTCGCCACGTCCTTAAGTTTCGCGATTTTTTTTCACGTCGTGTCACGTCGCGACGACCACCGGTCGCGGAATTGTGCGTACCGTCGAGGACAGCCGGAGAACGTCGTTCCACCACCGTCGGCTCCGTAACCGGTTGGGGGATCTCTCGCGGCACCAGGTCTCTCGAAAACGACGCGGTAATAGACGCGCTGCGTCGGGTCTCCCGCCTCGAGGACATTCGTTCAACCATCCTCGAGTTAATCAGCGCGCAGTCCCGGTTTAATGATCCTTCGAACGTCGTTAAGCTCGCGCAGTCGAGGCGCGAACTTCGACGGGTTGGCGCGCGGCGTCGAGTAGCTGGAAAATGATACGTTCGGAACGACGACGTAACTTGGAGGGTCGTTAAAGCGCGGCGGCAACATATCGCCGGAATGTCAACATCGTGGCTGTCTGACGTCCGAGACGACGATCTTGCAATCTATCGACGCCGCGGGATGCCGCGACGACACGTAAGTCGGTCGTCGATGTCTGCCTCGGTTCGGTTTTTTTCCCCACTTTTCTTTGCGAACAAGATCGACGGTTAGCAGTCCGCGAGAGAAAGAATTTATAACCGGGATAACCTCGTGATCCATAGAATACATTTTCTCCCCCTTTCGTTTTCCTTTTGCTCATCTCCCGGTTGCAGTCTGCGTTCTTTTTTCTTTTCTTTTTTACGGTCGCGGGAACTCATTGAGTATGCATTCGATACACGGGTTCTACCCGTGGCGGCCCGGTACGTTTCTCCGGTGTATCGTCCGCGTAACAACGTCCGTATCCACTCGAATTCCACTCCCACGGATATACTTTTCTCGTGCGTAGTTTCGTCCACGACGATTCCCCGGGTGGGATCCGCTCTGGATATCGTCTGGGCGTCGAGCGTGTGCGCGAGGCGTTCCTCGTCGACGAAGCACCGCGGATAGCGAGCGTGTAATTCCGCAAATCTCGTACCACCGTCGGGGATAATCGCGTGACACGCTTTCGAAGCAGACGCGTGCACGCGTGTGGCTCGCAGATTTAATTCTTAACGGTTGGAAACGTCGCAAAACGTGGATCACCGAACGTGGGAGGGGCGATAAATCTTGATCGTCGATGGGTGGACGAATTATCCGAAACGACCAGGCGCCGGGTTAACGAAGCAGGTGATTTCGGGGCGTAATTTATCGGCTGTGACGGCCATTGAAAAAAGAAAGTATCGGAGAAAGAACGCTGAGACGTTCCGTCGAAACGTCGGGAACGCGAATAATTCGAGGCGCGTTCGACGAGGGAAGAGTGGCTCCTGAAATATTTTTTTTTTAACGCTAGATCAAATTGACGGGTTTTAGATTCCATGCTTAAAGTTACGGAACTCGTAAATATTTTTTTGATGCAATGATAAACAAAATGGGATGGTTTTTAATGGAGATATGTGGAATCAACGGGCCGGAAATCTAGTGTCAATAAGTGTTATAAATTTTCTACTTTTTAATGAAATCACCTGCTACGTTTATGGTGAATAATTATTGATCTTGCTGTCGAAGCCACTGTTGCACATTCGATTTCAAAGCTTCTTTCCGCGTAATGCGTCTTTCAAAGAATAGAACGAAATCTGACGGGACGAGACGTACGTTCGCGGCCTTAGCCTAATTCTTCGATGATTTCAAGCATTTAACACTAGAACCTCCAAGCTAAAATGATGGGTTATAGATATTTTTCTCAAAATTCACACTAATATAAATACACAAACAATGATCATATATCTTCACTTCCTTCCTTTTAAATGTTTTAATTATTAATTATCTCGAAGACCTGTCTATCATGTGTCAAAAGAAACATATACTTCAATTAAAATATCTGTTTTTATATATTTTCTAATTAAAGCTAAATAAGTTAACGACAATGCTGTTTTTCTCACTTATAATTTTTATTTACAAAATTACACGCGAAAGCAGATTTTTCAAATATTTGGGTAGGAGAACTAGGTATATATCCAACGTTGGTAGTTCTAGTGTTAATGTACAATATGAGGAAGAGCGTTATTTCGAGGAAAAATCTCAAACCTCTTCGTTTTTTTCATTATCGCAGGCTTTATGTTATTATCAAGCATATCTCTTGTAATATTGACTGTTTATGATACATCGATGCTATAAAATATCGCATTGGACTTCTGAAATCCCAAAAGATCGTGGTCCATGGTTGAGATGTGAGTTTTTTCCTTTCGGGAGATCTGGGATGCTTTTATTCTTCGCTTTGTGGTTTCGTTTTCGGATCGAGATTCCATTACCTGTTGTCGCTCGATAAAAACACATTTCACTGTAAAAAACACACACGCGGATTTTTTAAGTCTTCTACTACTTCCTTACGACGAGATTTTTCAAAACTATCTTGGCAGAGATCTTAAATTAAACCCAAATTCTGGGTCAGAATGTCGTGAATAGTTTGATGATTTAAATTTTGCGCACTACCAATCGCTCTAACTGTCAAACAATTAATACAAAAAGAAGATAATATTTGCAGGGTTCAAAATATTTACTGTAATAGAAAGGCAACCAAAGCAAGAAGACAAAGAGAGAAACGAAATATTATTCTAGTCCTTCTAACTAGAAGTGTCCAAAGTTTGAATGTACAATCTGTGTTAAGCTTAGTTTGAATCGTTCAAATCAAATCGAGTACTTGAATGTTCGAGTACAGTTAATTATTCAAGCAAATAATATAGTAATAATAATAGTATTACACTTTAATAATAAAGTTTGTTTGAACAGTCATGATTATTCTAGAAACTAGAAAAAGAATATCATTCTATTTAAATAACTTGTGGTGCTTTAATGCTTCGAGAGTTTACTCGCTTGCAAGTTAAAGATTAATTTACAATACATTTCTTTAAATTCGTAACAAAAGGATACCAGAACACAATTGATACTAAATTAAAGAAAGAGTGAAAACTTTAATAACCTGCTCACTAATAATTGTTTCTACTGGTTAATAACTCGAAGTAATTCAAGTTATGGATTTCAAACTGTGTTGTTTGAATGCTGTTCCAACATTCGAGTAGATCGAATTCTTCCAAGTTTGATCTTGCTTTGAAAAAACGAATTTTGTCTTAGTTTGAATTTCAAATACTGGGACAGCACAAGTTCGTACATGGTCTGAGTTTACTGGATGTTTGCCCGTAGATTTGATCGATTGTTTTTCTCCCAAAAGAGACCAGCGAGATAGACCATCGACCGAGCCCCGCGGATAAGCCTAATCTTTTGCGTATGAGGGCCGATTAACGAGAGACAGGCAATATCAGGACATAAGTAAGGTTTTCCGATATAAATAACACTTACGTTTATTTTCAATCACCGTTTTCAATGACCTTTCTTCACCTATCAATTAAATTTAAAAATTTCAAAGACTAAATTAAAACTTATTCGATGCTGGTTTAGCTGGTTTCAATTATTGTTGAAATGTTTGAAATAGCTTGGCGAAAAGTTTTGAGAGTACGGTGTGGGTGTGGTACAGGGTGAGTTCTCAATACAAATTTTTAACTTTTTCCACCGCTCTCGTCGCTGTGTATAGCGTTACTCTGACAGAATAGAATTCTTTCGAGATTCACTAATGACGGTCGTTTTTCCACCAAAGCTGCTTGCAGTGAATTATGTTGTGGCCTGCAGATATCTGCTGTTGTGGTCTGATTTTGATGTAGAAGTTCGAAATGAACGATACGCAAGAATACCTTTTGAGGATGAAGTCTTGATTTGGGGCAGGGTTAGGCGATGGATCAGGCGATAATTATTGACGTTTAGGGCTGCTGTACAAAACGCTCTCTCTATCGTCAGTAATAATTCGAGAAGTGGCCTATTGTACAAATTTTTATACGCTAGATAAGGTTTGACGTTGACAGTTCTGCGGTAGCCATTTTATAAGTTTCGATATTCTTCTCTATTGTTTAGTGTACTTTTATTTAAGTTTTCTGCTATTTCTTCGGTTGTTAAACCGGGACCATAGTTCGTCGAAATTAAATTCGCCATTTAGGAATTTGGAACCCATCTTTGACACTTTCTCCACAAATATTTGTGGATGTAACACTAAGTTCTTTAAACGAGTGGAAAAAGATAAATATAATTATTCTTGATTACACGAGTAATCAAAGTAAAAAAGCAAAAATAATTAACGTTATTGTAATCTTTAACTCCCTCAAGTTTCATAATGATGAGGCTACTCGCTTGTCATTAAGCCTTATACAGGGTGTTCGGCCACCCCTGCGAAAAATTTTAATGAGGGATTCTAGAAGTCAAAATAAGACGAAAATCAAGAATACTAATTTGTTGATGGAGGCTTCGTTAAAAAGTTATTAACGTTTAAAGTTTTGCCCGTACTGAATTTTTTTCTCGAAAGTGAATAGGATTTCGGGGATAGGTCTATTCACCAAAAATTATTGTAATTGACTCCCGCAACCGAAAATAATTTTTTCAGAATGATTTGAAATTTTTTAATTTTGTCGAAAAATTTAAGCACCTCCTGTCGATTTTCCTTAAAAATTCCTTTTCCATTTTTAGTATTCTTATTTGACGCCCTACAGAAAAGTTGTCTAATACTTTTTTGTAGGTACCCATGAGCTCTATTTCAGAAAAAAGTTTCATTGAAATATATATTGACAATTGTAGGAGTTATGGCTGTTTGAAAATTGGGCCATTTTTATGGGGTTTTTCTCATTTTGCGAGGTCAAGAACCAACTTCTCGAATATTTTTGCAATTTGTACATATTCCCCATCAAAATACGTGTAGTTTTCTTTTTTAAACATTAAAATCGTCCCATCCGTTCAGAAGTTATGACGTTTTAAAGATTCGCACGAAATTTCGGGGTAACATTTCTGGCCAGAAATGATATTTTTGGTAAGGAATTTTTTTCTCAAAAGTGGTTAGGATTTCGAGGGTATGTCTATTGACCAAAAACGATTGTAATGGACCTCCGTAACTAAAAATAATTTTTTTAGAACGATTTCAAATTTTTTAATTTTGTTGAATAATTTCACACTTACTCGAATTGTTTTCTCGAAAAGGAGTATGATTTTGGGGATATGTCTAATGACCAAAAATGATTGCAATTGACCCCCACAACCGAAAATAATTTTTCCAGAACGATTTTAAATTTTCGAATTTAATTTTTAATAACTTTTTAACGAAGCCTCCATCAACAAATTGATACACTTAATTTTCGTCTTATTTTGGCCTCTAGAATCTCCTATTAAAATTTTTCCCAGGGGTGGCCGAACACCCTGTATATTTCAATCAACACATTTTTCATTTAAACAAATCTATTCTTTTTCGTAGCCATTCCTTGCACGAAGAAATTTAAACAAAATTACATAGTGTACGTTTGAAAAATTATTAAAAACTATATCGTACGACAAGGAGTTAATTTAAAATAATGTTAATTATATTTTATGGCATATGATTTTCAAGAAGTCTAGTACCTAGTACCATCCATCAACAGAAACAAGTAACATAACGCGGAACAGTGTCAAAATAATTTAGAATGATCATAAATAAAGGGTGTGCCAGTGTCGGTGGTACAAGAAAAAACAAATCGAAAATAAAGGATAAAATTTTTTCATTTGAGGTTTCGTTGTCGAGAATACAATCGTGAATTGATCTCGATACAAATAGCACCAATATCATTACTATCAACTCTGTTTATAAATTTAAATAAAAATAAGGAATGTAATTTATTCATTAAACTAACTGAATTCGAACACAAATTATTGAAAATTGACCATTGTGTTACATATACAACTGTACTCTGAATTAGATTTATCTAAACACATTCTAATATATTTTATATCTTTAATTCTTAAAATGCCAATTGATTCTCGCTTTTAATCGAGGAATACACAAAATATTCTTCTTATGCTCGTTTGTTTTAACATGACTCCATAAATAGAAATGAAGGAGTGTCAAATCTAGGTACCATCAAAGATAATAACTAGACTGTGGATCTTTATGCAAATTAATATTTTTATTAATAGAATTAATGAAATGAGAGCTTTGTAGAGGGTTGTTTCAGCCCCTAAATATAATAATTCATATCTTATATTTTTGCATATTAAGTGCATTCTGTAGTTCTTTCAGAATTCTAACAATAACATACTAAGGCAACAAATAAAATAATGATACATACTCAAGAAATCATGTCAACAGGAGTGTACAGAAATGCAAAGAAACGTAATCGAAACCTATTTATCTGTCATAGCGAATATTCACAGTTGATTTTCTCGACAACGAAACCTGAAATGAAACAATGTTATTCTTTCTTTTCGATTTGTTTTTACACGTAGAATCACCCCTCTCCGGTTGTACCACCGATGCTGGGGTAGCCTGTAGAATTGAGCATTCAGAAGTGTCAGCGGAAACCTCGCGGGAGCCCCATCCTTGGCGATTTGAGCACCGAATCCAATCTTTGTTCGTATGTTCCGAGTAAACTACAACACAGGTGGTTTTATTGTCCTTGTAACAGATCTCTTTTGACAGTAACGGATGACCTGATGGTTGCGGGGGCGCGTTTTCTTGGGTCGACGCGACGCAGCTGTAAAGCTGCTGACGCGTTTCGCCGCGGCCTGAAAAGGTCAGTCCTGGTAAAGACGGTACTCGTTAGTTCTGTTTTCTCGTGCACGATAATAGGAAACGCGTCCAGAATTTGCTTGCTCCTTCGTTAGCCACACCAGATAGCCGCGAAAAGAGCGATCCTCGCGTAACTCGGACCCTGGGACCACCACGGAAGCGGACTGTCACTCGTCACGGCCAATTATCCGGCGATAATTGTGGTGATTACAAACCGTTTGACTGCCGTTATCGGCGGTTCGCGTTTGTAGCATTAATTTTATTGGCATCTGGTCGCTGGACGCGCCAACGATTACTTTAATTGCTAGGCGTTTCAGCACGGCAGCCGATAATTGTTCAATAATAAAATCATACGCGAGTCGGCGCGCGTGCACGTATCCGCCCCCGCTGAAATTAAACCCACCGATCGGGACCGCGAACAACAGCGAAAATTTACGTGGCGCGTCTGAAATGTAGCGAGACTGGTTTCGTAAAAATTTTTCTATTTCGCTTACATTATATCCTTCGAAATTCTTTTCTCGAGCAGCCATATACCGTCGGTGCAACTCTTCAATTGAAACTGTTTTCAATTGATCGTTTACAATCTTTTGAACATCGATTGCTAGACTGTAGATCTTTATGCAAATTCATATTTTTGTTAATAGAATTAATAAAATTAGAGTTTTCTAGAGGATTGTCTTAACTCATAAATATAATAATTTGTATCTTACTTTAAGGCTGTTTAGACTGTCATTTTTTCGGCCTTTTTTGTGATTTTTTTTTAACAGTAGGTAGGCTGTTTTGTACTGAGATTTTGCAAATATATTTATTTATCTTATAAGCATGTACAATTTTCTTCTCATTGAAAAATATTAAAAATTGTGTTCTGAAAATGGTGCTCCACTGGCTTTCACGATTCCAGCTAATCTGAAATAGAGGAGGCTAAAGTATCTTCATTAGGAACGGTGTAGACCTAGTAAAATTAAAGTTTTATAGAGGATTGTCTCAATCCACAAATATAATAATTCGTATCTTGCTTTAAAGGGGTATTCTTGTCTGGACTGTGATTTTTTTGGCCTTTTTTGTGATATTTTTGTGGTATTTTTTTTTAAACTCAATTCAAAGTTGATAAACATTTAACATAAAAAATTGTTTTTGGATGGTACTATAATACTGTACACAACTTGCAAAAATCAAATTAAAAACACAAATTTTCGGTAAATGGCACATGTTTAAGGAAATGCACCGAAAATTGCAATCTAGCATCATTTTCAACAACAAATTGGTAAATTCAGTAAAAGGATAGTGTTAAAATCTACGTTCTTTTATTAACATCGTGGGATATAAGAATTTATAAAACATAGACTTTAGTTTCATGGACTTTTCTCCGTTGCTGGACACACTGTCGCCGCAAATCGATCCAGAAATCGCCGAAACGGTTCCCGGAATGCGCGCTGGAATTTCGCGATCCCCTAATCGCATCGTCGAAACTAATTTGTAAACACGCGATTAAATAAACGCGAGAAAAGTCCGCGGGCGAATCGGTAAACGAGATTTTCCGCGCGTTGAAATTAGTTTCCGATGGGTAACAACGGTAATTCTTCTCTTTCTCTCGCTTCTGTGCCTTTATTTCTGTCTGTCTGTCTGTCTGTCTCTCTCTCTCTCTCTCTCTCTCTCTCTCTCTCTCTCTCTCTCTTTTTCTCTCGCTCTCGACGCGGTAAATATCATTCTCTCGAACGCGAAAGTTTGCTTGATTTACGGTCTGTCGTTTAACTTCGGAAAAGGTCCATTCGCGGAGGATTTCATTGCTGTTAACACCGTGCTCCGCGTTTGTCATTGACGCAGGACCAGTGTAAGCTTCGCCAGCGGAGACAGATAGAACGTCCCCGTTGATTGCTTTCTTCTGTAGGGTCGAACGTTTCTCTTCGATGATCGATAACCGCTGTCGATGCTGACGAACGAGTTACACTAAATATACAGGGTGTCCCGATATCGATGGCGCGAACCACCGACCGATTCTGCGCGAACGAGAAAACAAATTGAAAGTAAAAAAATTTGTCTCGTATAAAAGTCCCTTTACGCTCCCCCGTACAAGTAAATCGCCTGTCGATTTCGCCTGCCTGTCTATGTGTTGGGCTTTCTTCGCTCTAATACTCTTCCGTTCGACGTGAAAACGTTAAATTCGTTTCGGGTGGCAAACGTAATTTTGTCTTAAAATTCGACGTGTTTCTTTCAAATTTATTTCGATACGTATTTTGGTCATAAATGCAATTTTAAACGGATTCTGTTTCAAACTGTACTATATGTATAATTACTTTTTTAAAAGGATAAATATAAATATCTAAAAATTTTTTTTTCTTGAAATACATTTCAATACGTACGAAAAATATTAAATTTCTTAAGGTATTAGAAAGGGATAATTTTTTATTCCAAAAACGCGTTAATATTTATTTTCGTTGCGACTAAAATAAATCTTGCTGATACGGAACAGAAGCGTAGGAATAGTTTTTGAAAACCTTCACAATTCTCTAACAATATCTTTTTAACAAAGAAATTTTAAAAACACCTGGGAACACTTAAGAATTCTTTTAACAATCATCTTCATCACGAAAACGTTAAATAAAATTAATCCACGATTCCTTCTCATCGAAGGTATCAAAGATGAACTCGTCGATCTTAGACCTAATGTTAGAATTGAAATTAACAAAATCTCGAAGGAAATTCTGATGTTCCTTGTAAGCCTAGAGTCTGTGCAAATTTTTATTCTGTTTAATTACGTTTCTGAACAAGTCAAGGATTTTCAACAATATTTAAGAACATTATTTTGACACTTGCACAGAAAGGGTCTATAAGTTCCATCAGGCTATAGCAATCGTTACTTTTCTTGGATCGAATATTTCGTGTGTGTCAAATTCGAAACGATTTCGAGCCGTAGTCGATGGTTTCCACCGGAAACGTCGCGAGTAGTGGGCCAACGAACGAGCACAGGAAGTAGCTGCGCGGCGATAATTTTGAAAACGGAATAATTAAGTGGAAAATAATCGAAATCCGCGGGTCGCATTGCAATAACGTAACCATGGGCGAATAAATAACGCGCCATTAGCAAGTTTTATCGCGGGCGAAACAAACGAGCGGTCTGTGCTTCGTCGAGGTGGGTAGATGTATTAACAATTTACAGTTAGTGTTGCCTTCGGGAATCGAATGCAGCGCGTTCGGTGCGCGGGATTCGCGTTGTACGGGGGTACGCGGCGAGATTGGATAAAATTACGTAAAACGTTTCGGCGACAAAACGGGGAAGCGTCGGAATTATTAAACATTTTCCAGCGCGAAGGGGGCAGAAAATTTCTCGCCCAGGGCGTTTTAATAAAGCGTCATTTTTCCATTTCGCGCGAGTCATTGCCTCCTAGGAAATATCAAGTGTAAAAAACGTTTCATTCTTGGAATAGTTTCACCAAAAAAAATCTCGATAGGCGGGGTTTCGACGTTGCTGCATTTATACCGTCCTCCTTTCTTCTTTCTTTTTTATATTCTTCCCCGCCCGCAGAAAGTATTTCTTTCTCGGAGACAAAACGTTATTCGTGCTTTCATCCTAAACTTTCCTCCCCATTTAATAACCGCACAATGCGCATCTACGTTTAATATCATCGTGTAATATTTTCCACGGTGCACGGTCGTTGGAATTACTCTTTGGAACTTTATGTCGCGGACGCTCTGCGCCGCGTCGTGAAAAACATAATGTTTTTATAGAAAACCGTTTTAGTCCGCTGTCGTTATAGCATTTCGTTAACTTGTTGGCTGCGCGAGTTTGTAAAGAGTCGACCGTGCTCACTTAAACCTTGAGTGTGCACAGAGAATTCATTCTTGTCTAATTAACTGAACAATTACTCCTACTCGTATTCGTACACTATAATTCACTCGTTATATATGAAATATAATATAATCGTCTGAAAACTAAGTGTCCCTTTACATGAATTTTTGAAACACTGTTCTGTGGAGACTCTAGGTAAATTCTGGTAAATGCATCAAAAGATACTTGTAAAACAAAAATCTAACGTAAAAAGTATCTTGGCTGCTGTAATTGCAGTCTACATACTCTTCGCTATAAGAAATCGTCTATCAGTGCAATCAATTCTGTTTGACATATTATTTCCAATGCAAATTATTTAATTACTTAATATTGAGATCTGTAATCACCAAATGATTATTTTTTTTTTGCATTTGTTACATGCAACACATCCAATAACGTCATTGTCTCGTCCAGGCATCGAACAGAATACATCGAACAGTATACACACGCGTTCCTAGCACGCTTATACTCTTCTGATAGAACACATGCATACAGGGCGACAATAAAAATAGGACCAATGATTTTCTCCGATGTATGGCCATATTCTCCTCAAAAGGAGCACCGATGCACAAGGAATGTGCAACTGTACTTTTTTTTTTAATAATGGAACAGGAACGGCCTCGACAAAGGCGGAGTAGAAGGCAAATACTTTATTGCAAATGAAGCTCAGTTGCACCTTGAAGGTGCATCGATGTGTCTTTTAAATAAAACATAATCGCAGAGAGATAAATCTCGTAGAAACGCGAGCAACATTTCCTCCACGTTCGCTTAAGGAGCAGATACAGGGCTCTAGTTTTCTAGAATCACTCTGGGCATTCAGGTTCTTTAGAACTTGCGTATACAAGATGCATCGAAACACGCGAGCATAACCACCTCGGCGGTGAATTCACCGCTGAAAAACGACGAAAAAGTTTACAGAAGTATTTGTGCCATTCGATCTTATTTACGAGCTTCGGGCATTTTTGTATTTCAGTAATTTTCGTTAGAAACTGGCTTAGCGTGGATTTTTATGCAGAAGGTTCTTTCCAAAGAAACTGCTACCAGCGACCGCCTTGGGCTTCAATGCAAGCTTCTAAGCATCATCTTCTTATTCATCTTTTGATACGTTCAACAATTCCAGACGTTGTTCTGATTCGTTGAAAATATTCTTCAATACCGGGGGCAACGTTATTTCCCGTAGTAACGCAAATCGTGAACCGTAGTTTTTAATTTTAACTTGTTAAACTTTGATCTCGAAGAACCACCCCGTCAGACGCGAAGTTTTTCCACGTCTACTCTATTTCATCAAGAGTACAATTTTGTACAGTAAAAATTTCTAGTATATTTTCACGATACAAAACTTGAAATCGTTTTGTTACAAAGACAAAAAACAGCGTTGAAAATTTGTATTGTTTTATTGCTTGAACAAAACTTAATTGTTTTATGTGATACTCACTGTACGATTTTCACTATGATTTATTATACTTCGTGTAATACTTTGCTTTGCAACGACGACTTTCAATCATTATTTCTTTCTGTCAAATATAAATACCAAATTATATTCCTATATTGGAAATCATGCATTTTCATAGTCTGGAAATATTTTTAAATTCTGATAGGATGTATAAAATTGTTGTATGCAGTATAGATTGCCATAAAAGTTCAGTTATTCACAAGAGAAGTTACTACTAATTGAATTGTATGAAAAGGTGTTAAACATTGAGGTGGAGCATAAATTACATATTATGATTACGAGTGGCATATTTATCAACATTTCATTTAACTCGTCTATTAAAAAGTAGGTACAATATTGAAGGATAGCAAATTTTTCAGTTAGTAAAAATGACTCGATCGAATGCCAATTATTCGTACCCGCTACGCGATGCTAACTTGATATTGGCGTTTCGTTTGTTTAATGAAGTGCAAATTCATCATCTCTGATAAATTGAACTGCATTAGTAATTAATATAAAATGTAGAACATCCTGATTAGTAATGCACCTTCTGTACATGATACGATTAAACTAAACACATTAAACTGTCGCGTTGCCTCCATTTTCTTTCACAATTATTTCAAAATTAATTTAAAAAGGAGTGTTTTATTCAAGACCAAATATTAAGCGTTGTAATTTTGAATCGAACGAACTGTTGAACCAAATTCATCCGATAGTAAAAATATAGATTACTATAGCTGATACATCTCATACATATTCGTTTGAAAATTTCATATCTCGAAATTAACGCATTTTCTGGTAAAGTATTAAATTCCAAAGTTTTTCAGTTTAAAGAGAGAAATATAAGGTTATTTGGAGATAAACTTTCCTCTGTTAAATGGAAACCGTACTTTTATGTACAAACTCTTATTCTACTGGGAAAAAGGAAAAACTTTTCTACGGGGCATTTTTGTACCAGACTTTATCTTAAACAGATATTTAATGAAGTAGAATCTTTTTCAGATTTACTACTCCCAAAGCAGAGGTTGGGAAATTGAGCCATACAAACGAAATTTTTTTACTCTTTCTTTTGTAATTAGATAATGAGGTCAATTTAATAAAAATTCTATTTTTTTACTCGTAGAAGATCAATGAAACGACCACTGGAAATCTCCTGAATAATTTGTTGTCATTAGACTTTTAAAATCTGCCATATTCAAGTAAAGATCAGAAAATATTGAGAACTTAGGAAATAAAGTAGTAAGAGATTGCAAAAATATTAAAAAAAACTTTAAAACATGTGAGAAGAAAATTTCATAATAGATTATGTTATTGCTAGGTACAAAATAGAGAAAATTTTAGATACGTGCTACATAGATTGTGCAAAACTTAAAGTGAAACAATGTTTTTTTTTAATCGTAGTCTGACGTAAACGTATCTTATACAAAAGTTTCTCACGTTTTCCTGTAGAATAAGAACCTGTAAACGTTCTATAAATAAAGCGTATTCAAGATATTTAGATGTAAAGTTTACAAACAAAAACTCGGTAAAAGATTCGAGGAACATTATTATCCAATAAGTATTAAGTGCGTTTAGAAGTTGGTTTATTTCGCGTAAAAACAAAGGATTAAAAATGTCTTTTTTCAGAGTGTTTGGCAAAAATTTAAAAGGTCGTGTATATTCAGGACAATGGGGTACTTTTCCATGTTTGTTACTGTTATTTATTACCCAATAAATTCATATTAAACAGGTTCAAAATTAGTTTTGTTTTCTGTAAAAAGTGAGGATTAAAAATATTCTTTTTCAGAATGTTAAAACTTTTAAAGGATCGCAAAAAACTAATTGTTTTCCTATTCGAATAGTCTCGTTTCTCTATTGGTACGGATAACGAAGGTTTTACTGTACGACTTCGAAACGAGCCAGGGATCCCGCAGGCGTTCGCGTATTCTTTCGAATGTTTTCCTATTTGGCAAACGTCTACTAGGAAAACGTTCTGCGTGCGTGTGTCTTGCCAAAACAGCGTTGCAATCAACAAGACCGTACATTTAAATGCATATCTGCTGTTTCTGTATTCGTGTACATTGCCATTAACGCTTCAAATGGAAACAGTTACGGAGCTCTATTAGAAATGTTAGACACGTACTGCACTTGCTCAGTAAATAGGTTGCACTGATTGGTATTGAATATTATGAAACTGGTTATAAAGTGTTAGTTAAATCCTACGACGTAGAAAACGCTGGTTGAGACAGCAGAACAGAATCAATCTAGTTTAGAAATAGATTTCGTTTCTGTCTTCCTTTTACGCGATTTGGCAATTGCTGTGTTACGACGAGTATGCTTTGCTCGGATGTAGGTAACGAAATTATAATAATAGTTATTATTCTTGGTAATATGAAAATAAACTTTTTTAGTTATAAATTGAGATTATTAAACAGATTGACATCGTATTTGAAAGGCAGATGCATTTCGTGTAAATAATAATAACTAGACTGCTGATCTTTTTGCGAAATCATATTTCTTATTTAGAATTAATGCAATGGAAGATTTGTTGTTTTAACTCTTAAATATAATAATTTGTGTCTTGCTTTAAGTATTTTTCTTATTTGTCCATATTAAGCATAAATATCCGCAGTCAAATAATAATAGATAGAGTCATCGGTTTGGGAAATTTAAAACTATTAAGAAAGCTGAAATACAGAGTAAATGCAGATGGCTCGTGGAGCGAAATTAACGACTAAAACGTGTAAATTCATTCCCGTACTTTATGATCAAATAAAATACACTTATCGTACGATTAAATTACTGGGATAGTCACAGAACAAGATTCTTTCATTTTGAAATACAAAAATGTCTGCAATTTAGAAACAACCAAGAAAAGCAATATTAATGGAAGATTCTAAAGGCCAAAATAAGATGAAAATCAAGAATATCAATTTCTTGATTGAGGCTTCGTTAACAAGTTATTAAAAAATTAAATTAAAAAATTTTAAATCATTCTGAAAAAATTATTTTTGGTTGCGGAGGATAATTGCAATCATTTTTGGTGAATACACATATCCCCGAAATCCTATGCATTTTCGAGAAAAAAATTCGAGGATGTGGACAAATTTTTTTAAAAAATTAAAAAATTTCAAATCGTTCTAGAAAAATTATTTTTGGTTGCAAGGGTCAAATACGATCATTTTTGGTCAATACATATACCCCAGAAATCCTATGCACTTTTGAGAAAAAAATTCCTCACCGAAAATATAATTTCTGGCCAGAAAAAAAATTTCATGCAAATCTTTAAAACATCATAACTTCTGAACGGATTGGAGGATTTTAATGTTTCACAAGCCAAACGACGCGTATTTTAGTCAAGAATATGTAGAAATTCCAAAAATATTCGAAAAGTTGATCCTTGACCCCGTAAAATGAGAAAAACCCCATAAAAATGGTCCAATTTTCAAACAGTCATAACTCCTACAATTGTGTATATATTTCAATGAAACTTTTTTCTGAAGTAGAGCTCATAGGTGCCTACAAAAAAGTACTACAGAACTTTTTTATAGGGCGTCAAACAAATTTATTAAAAATCAAAAACGTATTTTTAAGGAAAATCGACGGGGGGTAGGTGCCTAGATTTTTCGGTAAAAAAAAAAAATTTCAAATCGTTCTGGAAAAATTATTTTTGGTTGCGGGGGTCAATTGCAATCATGTTTGGTGAATAGACATACTTCCGAAATCCTACGTACTTTCGAGAAAAAAATTCTTTACTGAAAATATAATTTCTGGCCAGAAATGTTTCCCCGAAATGCGTATGTTTGAGAAATTATAACTTCTGGACGGATTGAAGCATTTAATAATTCAAAATGCAATTAATGCGTATTAATGGAGTTCTAGAGCCCCAGAAAAATGGGCTGAAAAAATAAATTGGATATGGTCTGCTCATTATATCTTGCTAGTTCTACAGACGGAACTTTAAACGTTAATAACTTTTTATCCAAGCCTCAATCAAGAAATTAGTATCCTTGCTTTTCGTCTTATTTGGGTCTTTAGAATCGCCCATTCAAATTTTTCCCAAGGGTGGTCGGACACTCTGTTTAGAGAATAAGTGATTCCAAGTTTGTTTTTATTCGTTGTATAATACTATTTGAAAGTTTGGTTGATATCAAGAGGGGAGTATAATGCAGTAATTAATATATTTATATTTGTCTTTTTTATCGCCAAAATATGTACTTTCAGTTTCATTACGTAAGATATTTGAATCCAAAAAAAAAGAAAAATTCATAAATATCACGTTTACAGCGAATAGTTGAGTATTAAAAAATTATTGGATCAAAAAATGTCGAGTCGAAGAAGAATCAGGCTGCGTGCAACCGGACGTTGGGCGATATTTGCGGCCATCAAAGCGTTAAAACCGACAGGAATATCGTTTTGTACACGAGTTAGCGAGCCACGATGCATAACGCTTCCAGCGTACCGTGCCCAATTTCAATTAGCTCTTACGATATTAATTTATCACATATAGCAACAAGGATTGGTTCGCGATTCTCTCTAGCGTCGTTCAAACCGCCGTTAATTCGCATCGAGCGTTAACACCGCTAACGTTGTCCGCCCCCTCTCGTGAAAGCTTTCCAAGGGGTAGTTTAATCAATCGTAGCGCGGCGCGCGAGAACACGACGAATACGTAAAAATTTGCTAGCGCCACGCGTCGCGAAATTATGCACATACGTAATACGAATCGATACCCGGGTATGTGTAATGTGTGCCGGCCGGATATGAATGAATATCAAATAGGATCGTACAGATTTTCAATTAACCACTCTTCTGTTCTCCGTTTGGGGTGTGGTGGGTATCTCGTTCGCTCGCTCCGCAAAACGGAAACGAACGGCGTCACGCGGATCCCGGCGATATAAAGGGCAACGATTTTCATTTAAATGTCTTGGGGTCAGTCAAGTGGCCAAATAGGACGTGGCATTCGACGACGATTGACCTGGTAATTGATACCGAGCCATAGGTTAAATCGATGCTCAGGATTATCGGCACTTTAATCGCCACCGGTAATGGCGCAATTTCGTGTTCCACCAGGCACACAGAGAGACAGAGATAGGGAAGAGACGCCTGTACACAGCGCGGAGTGAACTTAATTACCAAGTACGGATGCCAAATCCAGGCCAAACCGTTCCATCCCGTTTACGTACGAACGATACGTGTTTATGCGAAAGGGGGAGATTCTACGTTATTCCAGCGGCCGACTCGATTCGAGAGCTTCTTATAGATAACGCCCGGGATACCTTTTTCCTGTATTAGGGTTTCCGTTATCCTATTGCCCCTTTTCAATGAGCTCCGCGGAGATACGAAGAGGGTCTGATGAACCCGATAAATTCCAGCCCCCTGGCAAATGCTCTCCCGAATACCAATTAGTATTCATAAAGTCGAGCGTCGTTCATCCTCCGGTCTGGATCTTAAATCTTTAATCCATCATATTTCCTGTCGATGCGTAGACCACCGGTGACTTCGCCATCGCGAATTCCACGAACGCGTACGCGTACTCGCGACGGACAACAGTTTCTTGAATTCCTTTTCTAGGATCTTGAAAACTTTTTACGAAGTCTGAGACATGAGTTTAGAAAAATGAACTCGAAGCGTGCCCGAGATCCTTTGATCTTAAGAGTTTACGGTCTTCGACGTTTCAAGGGGATCTGTAATGCGAGGAAAGGCAGCCAATTGTGAGCGAAAAGTTTTGAATCTACATCCAAGCACTTATTATCTATTTTCTTAGGAGATTACGTACAGTCATGGACGTGACAGTAGTTTTACAAAATCCTCTACGTATTTCAAATTTTCAGCTTGAGATATCTCTTTAGATATCCGATGCGTTTATTCGGTACGTGATATTGTAACAATTACGAATTTATAAACATTTATACCTATTTCTTCACTTAACACGTTCGCGACCGTGAATGCTATAATATTCAAATTTATAAGCCACATTATTATGCATTCCATTCTGTACAGGGTGTTCGGCCACCTCGGGGAAAAATTTGAATGGGCGATTTTAGAGGCCAAAATAAGACGAAAAGCAACAATACTAATTTCTTGATTGAGGCTTTGTTAAAAAGTTATTAAAAAATCAAATTAAAAAATTTCAAATCGTTCTGAAAAAATTATATTCGGATGCGGGGGTTAATTACAAACATTTTTGGTGAATAGACATACACCCGAAATTCTACGCAGTTTCGAGAAAAAAATTCATTACCGAAAATTTCATGTCTGACCATACCATTGAGATGTTTCACTGAAATTTCATGCAAATATTTAAAATGTCCTAATTTCTGAACGGATTGGAGGATTCTAATGTTTCAAAGGCAAACGACGCGTATTTTGGTGAAGAATATGTAGAAATTCTGAGAAATTCCGAAAAGTTGTTCCTTAACCCCATAAAATGAGAAAACCCCCATAAAAATGGTACAATTTTCAAACGACCATAATTCCTAGAATATTGAATATATTTCAATGAAATTTTTTTCTGAAGTAGAGCTCATAGATACATACAAAAAAGTATTAGACAACGTTTCTATAGGACGTCAAACGAATTTATTAAAAATGGAAAACGAATTTTTAGGAAAAATCGACAGGGGTAGCTGCTGAAATTTTACGGCGAAAAAAAAAAATTTCAAATCGTTCTAAAAAAATTATTTTTGAGTGCGGTGGTCAATTATAATCATTTTTAGTGAATATACATACCTCCAAAATCCTATGCATTTTCGAGAAAAAAAATCGAGTAGGTGGACAAATTTTTTAGCGAATTTGAAAAGTTTCAAATCATTCTGGAAAAATTATTTTTATTTGCAGGGGTCAAATACGATCATGTTTGGTCGATACACATACCCCCGAAATCCTACTTTGGCCTCTAAAATCTCCCATTAAAGTTTTTCCCAGGAGTGGTCGAAGATCTTGTATAGTTTTTATTTTTTGGAATTGTTATGCACTTTAATATAATGGCTAAAGAACAAACATCTGTCCAATTTTGCAGTTCTTTAAAATTTTACAGTTGTATGCAGAAATGTCCCGGTTGAAATAATTTAATTATTTAGGTAAATATAGGGGAAATTATCGTAAAATAGCAGATAAATATAAAGTATCGAAAATGACAGTTCATGAAATTTGTAAAGAATGTTTACAGTATACAAGATGTTAATCGTAATTTGATGGAGAAATTGTTCCAACAAAAATTACACACTGAATGTAATTTTTTCTCAAAACTATATTTTTTATCATCGTTACTAAAACAGTATAACTTTCACACGACTTTTTTTGTGCTACCAGTTTTGATTTTATAATGTAAGCGTTATTTATTCACCGAAATATACTATTAAAGTAACAGAACGTTCGTGTAACAGGTGTGTTTGTAATCTTATATTATATAAATCATTTAGTTTAAAATTTTATGAAATAAATAACGAGAGAGAACAGTGTTCGATACTTGTAAATAAACGATAAACGATTAAGAAACGAGTTCGTCTCGTCTACAAAGCTTAAATAGTTTATCTGCGATCAGTTAACGTCTACGGTGAACGCTATTATTTAGTTCTTGCATTTAATGCGACAGTAGGAAACAGTATTCGAAATACAATGGTTCTTCATTGTTTCCAGTGCGCTTGATATTATTCGAAACGATCTAGCGTTGCAGGTTGTGTAGAATTCCTCATGATAATAGGAGTTTACAAACATCAGAGTTTATTTCGCTCGAAAATGCAAATAGCCAGGTAAAATATTCAACGCACACTTTGGCGTTTCTCATACAGCCTTTGGTAATTTTAGGTTCAATATTAGTTTTTGTTAATTCATAATTATTCTTCTTTGTAAAATAATGATAACCAAAATTGCTTTCTCGTTAAATTGAATACATTCTCGTTGAGGACTGTCGAAATCTTTCACAACACAAATGTTATTTTTCATTCATGTTTTCAAGAGAAATTTTCGTTCATATTTTCAAGGGAAATTAATGCCCTTCACGTTTTATTATACGCATTGTCGCATCCTGTATGTGTAGTAAAAGGTAACTGAAAACTAATCACTTTAATATATTCGAAAAATTCGGGCGTTTTCGAAAACAGACGCAGCTTTAAATTTGTTGCTTTGTCGAATTTTATCGCGAAACATTCGACGTTTCGTTTAAAACGGGAGAAACAAAGATTATGTTGAATTTATATTTTAATTTCAATTATATATTTTAATTTAAAAAAAAAAGCAAACTTTAACGTAATCGCCAACACGACGAGTTTTTAATGTTTACCAAACTTTTGGAACCGCTATTTTCTAAGCTGCTTTTATCATTCCGGGACGCACCTTATTTTATATGCATGTCAAATTTCACGAAAGTTGGTTTATTATTGCCGGAGTTCTTATGGACGCACTGGAAAAGTAGTTTTGAGGAAGACGGCGTTAAAGTTAGAGATCGCGAAATGCGACAATTCTACGACAGCAGATGCATATACTGTAATAAAGTTCACTCTTCAAATTCTGCTATTAATTTAATCAGAGCACGTCTTTCGCTAAAACAGAACGATATCAGGAAGTAAAAATAAACTGAATTATCTTCGTTCAAATTTTCTAGGAAGCAGTCCTTTATACTGGTTTATATTTACGCGAAGCAGATCTGGAGAAATTTTATTTTTAGCAGCAGTAAGACGTAACTATTTTAAATAATCGTTTTAGTATTTCTTGCAATATTTGAAACGACAGACACAATTTCATTATTTGAAACGAGGAGTATTTCAACTAAATTTTTAGATAATAGGCAATTTATACAGTGAAACTACTTTTTTATTTTTTTTATTACAAATAACAATGAAAAAATACAGAATATATTTATAATATAAATTTATCAGTTCATCAATTTTTTACATCCATGAAATAGATGCAAACACGTGTAGATTCATCATCTGAAAACAATTAATAACTTTTAACAGACATTTATGTGAGTTTTCACAAAAAGAATGCTATTTTAAATTTTTATATTAAAATTACTTTATATTAAATGTTCTAGCAAATAAGTGCATATTAAACACTTTGTTTTTTGATGACTTTCAATTCGACTGACTTTTCTTGTAAATTTGTTTGCATTTGAATCGTTTGTTACGTTTATTTTTATAATAACTTTCGAAACTATTATAATTTCAACGCTTTTGAGCTATTATCGAAAACCCAATCTAGAATTAATAATTAATATTGTAATTTGCCGAATGTATTGAACAAGAATGACAATACGAAACGTGGGTGTGGCGTGAAATTGTACAATTGTTTTCAAAATACAATAAAACGTCGATTGTACTAACTAATAGGAGCACAAATTTGTTTTGACAACTGATTTTTCGAAGAATCCAGGGCAGTCGTTTTCAAAAATTAATTATTTGTTCTACATTACATTCTACAAATATTTTTAAATGTGTACTTGTGTTAAAATAATTAAAAAATTAGCAAATAAATTACAAATGAATTTCAAATTGTACAAAAGGAGATTTAAATAAATATACTTTTGCTCCGAATTAGTCTAGATAAATTAAAGTTCCAATTAAGCTATACAACAACGAGGATTAATATTTATCACGCAAAGCAATACGCAGTGAACGTAATATAAAAAGTAAGGTGGTAATTGTTAGATATAGCCATAATTCTCATACCTTCCAACATGAATATTTCAACGGCATTCATTTCCTTTTGAGCTTTCGTCCATCCGTAATATAATATTCAAGGAACTTGGCATACCAACGTTTCGTTTTTACAATATCCGTGTCTGCATTGTCTGGTATAATTTATCACTCCTTGCTAATTTCACACTCTTTCGTTATTTTTAATTCTGGTAATCGTGGACCTCTTTTAGATTATACATAGAAAAATGAGACTTTACATCTTTCTTTCAATGTTCAGTAATATGTAATTCTGCTTCCAATTTCAGCATCACCCTTTTTCTTTTGTTACTCATACAGTACAGTTATCCCTCAGTAACACTGTCAATTGGTTCTGTGTTTTAGGGAACGACGCTTTTATAATTAAAATTGCATGAAAGGTATCTGAACTTTCCAACTTTGTCAATTCTCCAAACCTATTTAGAAAAATAAGCCAGACACTGGATAAACCATTTGGAAGATTGTTTGGGGATTTTTCAATACACCATATATTTTTAAATTCTCTATTACAATTAATTTTGATGTAATTTTCAGTGTACATATTTATTAAATAATGTTTAAAAAGACTGCTATATGACGGATTCTGTAATTTGATTTCACTCTTATAGGAGTTTTTTTCCTTTTACATATGTATTTAATAATAGTTAAGGGTATCTTTGGCCCTAGAATAGCACATTGGGTTCATTCATGATCCCAGCCAAAAATAGTCTTCATAAATAAGTAAACATTGATTTATTTTATGAGGTTGCCATCGTTCTGTAAAACAAATTTGGCAAAAAGAGTATAATCTGTGCATACTTTGGGCATTCATATTAGTAGAATAAAAGGAGTGGAACAGGATTTTCTATCGAATCGATATTCACACTTAGTACTCGTGCGCCTGACCAATTTTCGAACTTGCATAACTGAATAAATCGTACAAAAAAAAAGAATCACGCAACTTTCAATAAATTGTCTTAATGGAAATCGTGTAAAAGAATACCGTGCAAAATGGAGTGTCAGCTGTGCATTCTTGCAACGAAGTTAGATTGCAAAATATTTTAAGTAATACCCAAGATGAAATCAATGATAGCAGAAAAATTCTATCTTTATGAAAATTCATATTTTTATTAATAGTATCAATAAAATGGGAGTTTTTTAAATGGTTGTCTCAACTCCTAAATATAATAATTCGTATCTTATTTTAAGTGTTTCTTCTATTTTTTTGATAATTAAAATTTCCCATAAATGCACAACTAATCGTATTAGAGAAGTTACGCGATTCAAATACGAAAAAAAAATATAAAATGTGCTACCTCGTCTCGCGGCGTGATTGTTCGACGCGCTAGAAACCATAAATCTAGGCGTTGGAATATTTTCGTTAGCCGCCAGGATCGTTCTACCGTTACGGAAGAATGTTTCAATAAGAAAAGGAATACTCTGTATGGACGGTAGCGTATTCCGATAACGGAACGTTCGAATAATAGCAGAGTGGTCGGGTGATTGAACATTCGGGTAACGGGAGGAACGTATAACGGAGGTTGAACCGTATTTAAAACGTGAAAGATATCAACGTTGACCTGTTTCTAGCGGGACACCCTGTAGACAGTTGCCAATAATTCCGCGTGCCCTTTCTTGTTTCCTGTATCTCGCACGTTTCACGCTTATCGTTAGTATTTCCGTTGGGTCCGTGTCGTCGTTGTTGGCGTTTCCAGCGTGGCGGCATCATCGTTTATATCCCGTTCGTTTCATTCTCGTTTCTCCTCGTCTTTTTTATTGCCTCGACCTGCCTGCGACCTTAGTCGCTCGTTAAATTTCGCGCCCTTCCACGGAGGAGGGAGCTTAACGCTCGGCGTAGTAAAGATAGGAAGAAGAGCCACTCGTGGCCGAGGGAAAAGTCGTTTTTACAGAATATATCGCGTTGTTGCAACAATTCATTCGTTTCTCGAGTATCCTCGAACGGAACGATGATGTTTTAATAAACGCCTCCTCCATCGAAAAACGTATTCGTTTCGCCTACCATCCACGGATTCCGGGTTTTCCCTCGGTTAATTCCGACGAGGCAATTTCCAGCAGTTGGAAAACGCAACCACGAAATCGTACACGCCGCGAGAGGCGGCCTTTATCCGCGGCGTTCTATCCGTTAAACTGCTTGCACGGCCGCGAGAGTTTATAATTCCCGCGGCGATCGAGAGTTTTCACGTTCCGCGAGCAACAGATTCGCGCGAATTAATCCGCGAGCGTGTCGGAAATTTACGCTTTATTATTTTCCGCCGCGTTCACGGGCACGGTAGTCGACACTTTGGGAAGGGTAGACGCGTTATCGTCGTGTTTTCCGTCCGAGCGGACAGCTTTCGACGGAAACACACCGAACACGTTGATAATTGCGAGGAAACGGAGCTTATACGACGACAAAATTCCACCAGCGATAGAAATTTTCCTCGATTATTGAGGTTAATCGATTCCGGTAAGGAGACTCGGTTTGACAGCATTGTCGCGGCCTCTATGGTCGCTCCTACTAGTTCGTCCGTTCCTGTTTTGTAGGGTTTTCCAATAAGAGTGATAGAACTTTTGTCATGGCTGCCATATGTGTTATTCGCTTGCTCGAGTCTCGCTTTGTATTCGATGGTGCTTTACGAGTCATCGTGGAGAGATACAGAGTACCTCAAAGGGTTGAAAACAGAGTCGTAATATTGGTTTCAGTTCTTGAAGCAGTCACACGAACCGAAACAATGTTATGGTCCTTCAGAATCAATGTTATGTCGGTTCTATAATTGTTATTTTTCGGTTCTGTTTAATTCTACATAGTGTGATAATATAATTTCCGGGCTGTCGTGATTAAAAGACGTAGACACATCAAATAAGTAATTATTATATTTTATTTTTCAAAATAGTTTCTTACAATAGCGACATACTTAATACATTTTGGATAAGAAGTCTGAAAACTTGTTTGAAATTATCAAAATTCTTGTTCGATTATAAGAATTATTCTAATTAGAAAATATCAAAATGTTCTAATAATCGAAATCATAGCGGGACGATAAAATGTCTAGATTGCGGTGATTAAAAGACATAGACATATCAAATAAGTAATTATTATATTTTATTCTCCAAAATAATCCCCTACGACAGCGACATACTTAATACATTTTGGATAGGAAGTCTGAAAACTTGTTTGAAATTATCAAAATTCTTGTTCGTTTTGAAAATTATTCTAATTAGAAAATATCAAGATGTCGCAATAATTGGACTCCTGGAATTATCATTTACTTTTACATTTCAGTCTGATAAATAAATAAAGTTAAAAGAGTGATATTAAAAGCTTGCAGGCAATCACTATTCACTTACAATATCGAAAACTGAAACATTTTTGCTATAACCAAAAATGCTTGAAAAAAAGGGCCCCAAATATATCCTGTTTTCTTAATATTAATAAACATTGCTAGTTGCAGAAATCTCCTTGGACAATGTTAATTTTTTTTTAATGATGTGTACTCATGAGTATAATGTATTATTTTTTGTCAAAAACTGAGGAGAAATTGTTTCAAGATGTGTTTTATAACCCCAGTAGTTTTCAAGATAAAATCAGAGGGTGAGACATTAGAGAATAATTTCACCCCTCAAATCTGAATATTAAAAGAAATTCCTGTTCCTCATTTTTGGCCGGTATATAGCAAAGTTTCATCAAAGTCGGGGAAAGAATATTTTACGGATGTTCTTCGCAAGAAACTATTCCTTCCATTTGTCAATACAATGCAAGGAATGAGGTTCTTGTGCAATCATCGATGTTCTATTTGAATAGCGCGTGTGCAAGATGGAAACGCAGAATTTCCGTGCAATTTCGTCGCGACAAGAAGAAGACCGCTGTTGAATTAACCTTTTGGTACTCTGGCTAAAAATTATCGTGTTCAATAGTATTTGTACGACTTCGAACTTATATAAATGCAAACAATACGTCTTCTTTTTTTTAATCAATAGCTTAAAACATACACGTTTTACGTTCAGTTTTAGTGATTTCGAGAAAAACGGGTTCAAAGGTTTAGTAGCGTTTTATACTTCAATAAATACTTTCTATATTTATGTTATATTTATAACTCAAATTTAAGTGGATGTATTTAATTAATAACTTCGTAGTAATAAATGAAAACAATATTTTGGAATCCAAACTTCGTAATAATTTAATATAATTTCGTAATTGTTGATTCTGAAATACTGAAATTATTTACATTTAATATATTTTTTTTAGTACAAATACTTTTTTATGAGTTTTGTTTGTGTATGGGTAAGTTATTTAGCTATTACAGAAGGGATTTTCAAGTCGCGAAAGATTGGGAAACATTGCTCTAATGAATACAACACACTGGTGCCAACGTTTTTTGCCACTATTCAAAACATTTTCGGAATGTAGTTTCTGGTGGAGCCAACGATTTTTGTTTTGTGCCTTTAATGGACGCGACATCCTTTCATGGCTTTTTGCATTCTTAGACGAAGGAAATATTCGCTGGAAACAATATATAGTGAATATGGTCGCTGTGGTATCGTTACGGTGTTACTTTTGGATAAAATTTCTTAAACAAGAAATAACGCGTGAGTTGGTGCATTATCAGGGTACAATTTCCATGAATTGTCCCTCCATAAATTTTAACGTTTTTTGCGAATAGCTTCATGAAAACGACGTAAAATGCCCAAAAGGTATTGGCCGAAAATTCGTTGAATACTGTACCACGACAATAAAAAAAAAAAAACAGCGACTTTTACACGTGATCGAACACGAAAAAAATAGTGAAATCACCGAAAACAATTTATAGAGTAAGCGTCGTACGCGTGTTCCATTCAAAGCGGAATAAAATTACGAACAAAATTGTAAATTAACTGTTAAGCGAGTCGTTGCAAAGAGGAGGCTTTAATCTTCAAATTTATGGTAATTTCAGTTGCGTCGAAAAATTTTTTAAAACTTTATCGAAGAAATGGGAACTCAATTTAATCTATCTCTCTTCTCTGTCATATATCTTTTTCTTAAAGCATGCATTTTAAAAATCTGTTCAAAGATATTCAATAATTTTACTCTAAACATGTATACTTAGTACTTTAACTTTAAAATTTTATTTTAAATTGATACTGTAGTTAATTCCGGAGAAAACAATTATTTATGAAACAATGCTGGTATAATAATTAGGCAAACGTACTGTATACAAATTTAGATTCAATTTCAATGAAATAAACAATTTATAGTATAGAAATGCTTGTTGATCTTGACATTGTTTTGATATTGTTGCAAATAGTCTTTTATTAAAAAAATAAAGTCTGAAGTGTCTTCAAACCAATTTTCAATGTGTTTCTGAATTAATAATTTCTCTTTCTTCTTTCTTCCTTCTGGTAATACTTTAAAAGTGTCATTCTATTACTATTTGCGTTATATTAACCTCCTGTTAATGTTTCATCAGTCTCACCTACAATAATATTTTACAACTCAAAGTCACGAATATTCTTCATAAATTTCATATTTATCTGTCAGATCCAAACTTTTTGCTAGTTGTACCATCAATTAGGTGTATCTTCAAATGTCTTGCACAAGTATTGTACAATAACTTCTGTAAACAAATGGATCTTCCTGTTTGCGTGTAAAAAGCAAAAGAAACCCTTTCGAACAATCGAATATTTGCCAGTTCGAGAACAATATTTGTCTAGTGGGCTCCGCGATGGCTCCGCGCAGAGTACTCTAGAGTTAAGGTCCCGTCTCGTTCGGCCGTTTCGTCTTTCTGGCTTACGGGCTTTCGCAGATTTCAACTGGATTTGAACAAAAAGGAGCTTACCTTTAAAAAGTTTACGAGATTCGAGTCCCCGTCGTAGCCATTATACGAGACGCCCGTTCGGGTTTCAGCAGCCCGCGCGATCTGTATCCACTTTGCTCGAATTTCAGGAGTACCAGAACGGGCCCCTAAGGAAGCGAGTCATCTGTAATCCGTGAAGCGGCGCGTTACTGACCATCCCTTGTACGAACGCCGACCACGGGACGGCCGAAATTCCTCAAAGGACCGGGGTTAACCACGACGATCTTCCACGAAGACACTCTGACCGCCAGTGTGTGTGTGCACGCAAGCGGATGTTTCGAAAGCGCCACGGTTCGCTGTGACGCGAGGACACCGGTGGTTCCAAGGTTACCGCGACGTTCCACAAACTTGCGCAATATCTACGAAACCGGAAACCCGCGAAATTCTTTGGCAAATCTTGGGCTCGTGCTACGAGCCGCGTAACCGAAGGGTGAAAACGGCCTCGAGCATCGCCGCGGCGACGAAAGCAACCGACCTCGAAGAAGGCGCGCGACGTCGACGCCACGTGTCTCGCAGCGAGACGTCTGGGAACCGTGGAAGCGGCGAAACCAAGCGAGACAAGGGTCCGCTCGGAGCGGAATATTAGCCGTGTCACCTAACGATCGTCGAGTTTCGCGTCGTTGCATCGGCCCCAGTAATATCCTTGGAAATTGCGCGCGGCGTCTATCCGGCCGGGACCCGTGAATTTCTACAGTTCGCGAAGTTCCATCTTCGAGCCGTGACACGTCCGCGTCGCCAATTAAAACGAACCAAGATGGTCGAGTGCCGGTTTCGCTAACGTAGCGCGTAATCGTTATTTCCGCAAAAGCGAAATCTCCTCCGCGAACGAGAGCAAAGGGACACCGGGAATCGACGATGGAGGTTGCCGGAGATACCCTCGTCAACGGTAGGAATTAAACGCGGGGCTCTTTGCGACGGTCGCGGTCTGAAAGCAGTCGCGAAACTTCCACGAGATCGCGCTAATACCCGGAGCAACGAGCAGGGAAAAATCTTCCCGGTGGTTGAACGCGCCGGTGTGCACAACACGCTTCTCATCCGGTGTCTCTGGGATTCAACGAGGGGGGAGGGGGGAGGAAAAAAAGAAAACCCGGGAGACTCGGCACAGAGGCGCCCGCGGAGCCTTTGGCTGTGGAACAGAAGGGACGAAAGAACGCTGAAAGCCACTCGAGAAAGGGAGGAGGGCCTCGGAACGCGGGGAACGTTCTCGTTCTATGGCCCGGAGCGTCCTGTATTTCTGATAACGTACGAAGCACTGGCAACGTCCGTGAATGAAACTGAACGAGGAGACGGTTAGCAAGAAAGTCCTTTAGCTAGAGGCGCGCCATTAACTTTACCGCCATAGGATATCGTCCAACGGCTTGCCGCGACGTCCCGCAGATTCCCAACAATATCTCGAGACAGAGGGAAGTCCCGTCGTCGAGCGTTTCGACGCGTGTATCTTTGACGGTTTGTTCTCCCGGGTGTATCCGGGTGTCTCGAATGTTCCGAGGCACTATAGACCCGCGGAACAATAGCAACTCCCAACGTTCGCGAGCAACTTGGCCCAGGACCGGGCGAAACGTTCGCTGACCCGTACCAGGGTTCGCGATCGCGATAAGACGCGAGAGTTGGCGCCTATCTAGGAAATCGGCCGCTGACGAGCTTCCCAGGCGCAACTTTATATACTCGTCGTTAACGGTAGTTGCCGAACGACTCGCCGTCGACGGAAACTCCATAAACTTGAGCAATATCAGCAGGCTCGGATTGATCCCGGCGAGTTGCCGCTCGAAACGCGGATCTTCTAGCTCGCGGCTCCGCCGTAGGTTTCCACGGCAACAGGAAACTTTTCCTCTGTCGGCGGAACGCTAATCAATCCACGGCGACGACGCGTGCAACAATCGCGTCGGAAAAGATTTTCAGTGTTGGCAAGAAACGTTCGAACGCCGGGTCGATGGAGTAAACCCCCCGGTGGATTCCATCGTCGTAGCTTTTTTTCTTCTCTCTATCGAGCCGTTCGACCAGCAGGAACGCGGACAGACATTCCTACGGTGTTCGAGGGCCGCGTTTCGATCGACGATAAAAACTCGAAGCGAACGGTGAATGAGGCCAGGCGAGGGGGAGGCAATTGGCGGCAAGGTGGACGAGAAAGGGCGAGGCGGAAAAATATGGTACACGAGGGCACGGGTCTATGGCACGACGCGGGATTCAGCGTATCGAGGTGGCTGATGATCATAATACACGGATACCGGGCCACCACCCTTCTGCTATCCATCCTACTTAACGTGCTGGTGCGAACCGGTGAGTATGTGCACCCCGGTTCTCCATTTCCTACGTCCGCGTGTTTCCCTACGGTGGACCTCGACCGAGTGTTTGCGTTTCGTTCGGTGTTACCACGTTTCGACGCTTACGGAATATGTATACGGGAAGAAGGGATACTGACGAACGTACACCTGGGAATTTTAAACAATGTTTCTTTTTTTTCTACAGGGCGAGTCTTGTAACATAACGATTTTCAATTATTTGTTGTACATACAGGGTGTTCGGTCACCCATGAGAAAAATTTGGCCCAAGGCAAAAATAAAATGAAAATCAAGAATATCAGTTTGTTGATTGAGGCTTCGTTAAAAAGTTATTAAAAGATTAAATTAAAAAATTTCAAATCATTCACGGAAGAATTATTTTCGGCTGCGGGGGTCAATTTCAATCATTTTTGGTGAAAATACATACCCTCAAAATCCTACGTATTTTCGAGAAAAAATTTTTTCACTGAAAATATACTGTGTGGAAATGATTCTATAACTTTTTAACGAAGCCTCGATCAACAAATTAGTGTCCTTGATTTTCTTCTTATTTTGGCTTATAGAATCTACTATTAAAATTTTTCCCAGGGTTGGTCGAACACCCTGTATAAATCGTGTCCCAAAATTCACGCAAGATTTGAATTTTGTGCCATTTGTGCGGTAATGTTTTAGCAATGAAAAAAAGAAGACAGCGTGACAGCCCATTTCATTAATCCTGTTAATAAAAGTATGAATTTGCATAAAGATCCACAGTCTAATAATAAGACTCCATTTGCTATTATTCTTGTTATGTCTCTTTGCTTCATACTATCTCAAATTCTAGCCAAATACGTGTTTCTAACAATCCGTTATAAAATTTGTTAACAAAATTTGTTACAACAAAATACAAAATTCGTCCATTTAAATCTTCTCTATACTTCCAATAAGGTTTACGTTTACTTCGATGGAGGATTTCACCTTTTTAAACATCGATGATGGTAAATTAAAAAAAATACAAGTCGAAAAAGGATCTTCAAAACTATAAAACTTTTTCCTCTCTCGTTTTTTTCTAATGATAATAGTTATCGAAAAAATCACTGGCTAGTAATAAGGTGAACTCACGATGTAAACAAACATATTCAGAGATTTTTAGTTTTCTTTCTAACATCGTCAAGTGTAGTTTATATTATACTTTGCGTTAAATATGGCAAGAAGGCAACATTTAACAGAAGCTGAAAAACTAAGAGTAGGGGAAATGTTTAAGAAAGGCCAACAAAAAATTGACGTAACAAAAGTATCAGAGTACTTAATATGATTGCATCCCTAAGAAAAAAATGATACAAGCAGTAAATCAGAATGATAGAAGCAGTAAATTATCAGAAGTTAGTTGATTCCATGCAGAAACGGATGCAAAAGTTCATTGATGTCAAAGGGGGTCATATTTCATATTAAAAAGTCAACATATTTTATTTTTCCATAAAGCTGTTATTATGGTGAATAAAGTATTTTTCTAATACACTCATCTGTGATCATATTAATTCGTACAATACTGTAAGTTAGGTTTGGATTAGGTAGTTCAATTGTAGAATAAAAAGTAATTAAATATTTATACATTAACTATTAACAAGTAATTTCTATAGAATAGACTTGTACAGATTTGCACGCATGAAAGATTTTCAACACACTAAATTTTATCCATTTTAATAATGTTTAAGAAAATGATTAATATTGTTAATTGAAAAAAAATGCAAACGAAATTTGATTATGAGTTTTTTTTCATCAGTTATACTAAAATATATGACAAAAATTAGAAATATAGAAAATAGCGTCCATTTAAAATGAAGAAGTAAAAGTTTTGAGTTTTTTGTTAATAGTAAAATTATAACTAAAGTTATTATTAGCTTTTGTTAATAATAAAACTGATATTCCATATCACTGTTGGGTGGACACGTTTTTTACGAACTATTAAAATTCCAAGCCAGAAGTTTCATTAGTTTTTGAGGATCCCTTCTGTAAGCTTGGAAAATCTTTCGATGAAAAGTTTAAAGTTCCTGATTGCCACTCTTTGCTGCAATAAAACGTTTTTTCAAACTTCCATAAATTGTTCAATTTATAAAATTTCGATATAACTCTTTCCTGCGATATTCTTAAAACGATAAATAAATAAAATCAATATTTAAGTCGCGTGAAACGTGAAACTCGCATTAGTGAGGATTAAAATTTATTTATTTTTCAGCTTATTTTTCATAAAAATATTTCTGATAGTTCATTGAACTATTTTCGATGGAAACATGACCTCTTTTGCACATTCAAAAAATTCTGTTTTATGTAGTTAAAAATAGTTCGAACGGGATCGTGTTTGAACTCTTTTTCATTGAAAAAACCTCGTTAATCCATCAATAACACTTCAATAGGAATCTATTGGAAAATATGAGAATGAAAAATATTTTTAACGAACGACTCTTTTTGTGCGTAATAAGAATTTACGACGTAATAAAAACTTTCGATTGTTGGCTATTGATTGTAAATAATTCACGGTTTTTGTTAACCATGATGTCACTTTCACTATTTATTAGAGTTTTATTTCGTTTGTATAACTATTTCAATATTACCATCTCTATTTATTACATAATTTCATTATAATGCAATATTTCCCAAATGTATTTTTTCTTTGTTCATTCAATTATGATATTTTAAGTTTCTTCTCAAAATATCTTAATGTAATATCTGTAATATTTGACACATTTACAAGATTATATCTATTATTAATATTACGTGCTAACTTCTAAATTTTACTTTTGACAAGTTGAATTTCTGCCGATGAAAACATCTTTGCAATTATTTTTGTTTAGAATCTATATTGTCTGCTTTGTTCTGTACTTCTGATTCTGATCACCAATATTAAATTATTATTATAAATATCTTGACACGAAAAAGATGAATAAATCAGAAATAGCGTCATAAATTATTTTTTATCTTCATAGCGAGTGGTTAGATATTGAATCGTGAACAGTTAGTATACAGGATGTCCCACTAATCATGGTACAATCGTGATCCTGCATGAAAAAATAAATCGAAAATGTAGAATAATAAAATTTATTTGGATAATAGAATATAATGCTTTGGTTTTGAGATAATTGAATTAAAAAATTTGTCGGATACCTATGGGATAGAATACGATTTGTTTGACACGTCTGACAATCAATCACTATTTCTACTTGAACTGATGCCAAATCGTATTCTATTGCACACGTACCCCAATGAGTCTGCAAAGTTGATTTTCTCAAAATCATAAAGCATTGCATTATACGAAAAAATTATATTCCAAAATCTCGATTAATTTTGTACCATGATTGTTGAAATAACTTGGATTGCCTTAGATCCGTGAAATCATTTAGATATCATGTCCGTTGAAAGTTAAATAAGGAAGCCTCAGCCCTGAGATAAAAAGATTTATATCTTCCCATTTCCTATAATCACTTGGATCTTACCTTCTTCTAGCTAGCATAATATTTTTTTTGCCCGTAGTTTCGCTCGAGTGAGTTTCAGTTTCAAAAAATACCTGTCGAAAGTAGATATTGTCAAATATTAGAGATAGAAAAAAAAGTAATAGAAAAGTAGTCTATTTCTAAAGTTGGAACGATGTTTATATCATGGGCTAGGTTATCTGGGTTATTATCGAGTGTATCAAAAATTTGTATAGAACAAAACAGTTTCTTTATTCAATATCCAACAAATATCGCAAACCCTTTGCTGTGAGAGCAAGCATAAGCGAGATATCACGCATTCTATAATTTTACGATTTTCATATAACCGTTATTTTAAGTTGGTTTACTTCAGGCTAGCAAACAAACGTACACAACCGAGTTTCATTGCTAATTGTTTAGTGCTCGTTTCCGTTGCGCAGGTGTACAACGATAAATAAACCTATCCTGTTTCCAGGCAAATACGGAACTGAATGGCGAAGGTTTAATCAAAATCGGTTCGGTGGATTTTGAGTTAATCCAGAACGAACGAACAAACAAACGGATAGATGAGCAGAAATTCTAAAAATGTCTAATCTTGTTTACACGCTCTATGGACTATACGTCCAAGTTGAAATTGTTTAGAAATTTTATACTCGCGACGTTATAATTTTATTTGTATAACCGCATTACGCTGTATTTGAACGTGTATATTTTTCGCTGGTTACGATGAATAAACTCGTTGCATTAAAAAGGATCAAATAAATTCGGTCTTGCAAACCTGGGCACTGCGTGATCGTAAACACAAAAGAGCAGGATGTGGTTCGTAATGAGATTTACCACATTAATTTTCACTCAAGTGCTTTCGTGCCCGATGAATTTTCATCTCGAAAACTCAGACCTGTTTGCAAGGGTGTTATTTCAAGCTTTCAGTTTATTTTTCCGCGAAGAATCATTTTTTTTTGTTTTCAGCGAAACTGCCAATAACGGATTGTCGCGTATGTTATCGCCCAAAATTGAATGTTTATGATCACTTTTATAGATCGTATAGCGCGGGCGTGAAATTTAATTTTACTGTCTTTAACGCAATGATTTCGTGCGTCGACTTTAATCAACAATAAAGAGTTTAACGCCCAATAACCCAAAGCTACTCTCGCAAAAATAACGCACTTTCATGTACATTCGTTTGGAATTTCTGCGATAAAATTGCCCAAACACATTGACTATAGTTACAGTTAGAAAGTAATGTCGAAAGTTTCATCAAGAAACAGTGGTAATTTTTTTTTTATGTTCAATAGTGAACTTTAATAAACAATGTATTGAGAAAATTATAACTTGTCATGTTTTAAAAATAAGCGTGCATTTTGCAAATCCAGGAAGTTCTTACTGCGATCAATATATATAGTTTTATTTAAACAAATATCTATAGCTTTCGAATTTCAAAAAATTGATCTCCTAACGATCTTTCTTAATATATATTTTTCTACTGCCAAAAGTAAATTATTCAGATCTCGTATATGCAACAAAATAAAAAAAGAAGAAGTTTCGAACAAAGGAGTTAAGTATTGCAGGAATTACGGCCAAACGTGAGAGAAGAACCGTAAAAAAGTCAATGACATTACAAAACCAGTTTGCATTTATAAAAATACGATCCGAGCAATTGAATTCGCTGGAAAAGTTTTGATGAGGTTTTGTAAAAAAAAGGGGAGTGCGATTCCTTGAATTCGTGGCGGGGTGGGGGTGCAAGAAAATTCAGCCGTTTCGGAATGTTGGGTCAAGTAATTAGCTGATCTATTAGTCTGTACACTTTAAAGAGTAGGTCAGCTATCCCACGATCTTGCTCAAGTGTTGATTAAATCGAATTGCAGAAGCAAATATTCTACCGTAAATTGAAAGAAATGCCAAGAAATATATTTAATATTCTTTAGGGGTGAACTACTGTGGTTAAATTTATGCTAATGTATAAGGGTCGTCGTTTAGCCTCGAAACGTGGCACTTCCTTATGGGGTTAGTCTACCTTGCTACGTCCAAGAAATTTCTTATTTTTCATCATTTATTTCTGAACGTTGAAAATACTTTTTTCGAGCAAAATTTTTCAATCAAGGCAACTACATCAGAAATAATTTTTTCAATTTTTGTTTGACATAAATAATTTAAAAAATACATTAAACAATTTGTACAGTGGAATATTACCTGAATAGTTAGTTAATAGAATATCCTGACATTAGATACTTGTAGATGCCAGTGCTGGAAAATTTATTTTTCTGACTTTCGTGACAGTAATGGTCGTCTACTTTATATCTATAAATAAACGGAGAACAAAATTTTACCCAAAATAGAATAAGATTACTACAAATATAGCCGATAGTTTTGAATATAACATATAAGAAATAAATGGGTTTCATATACAAGAGATCTCCAATATCATAAATATAATTTAGACCAATCGCGCACGAGCGAATCTTTAAATCACCATTAAAAACGGCAATAAAGAATGGTATAAGTTTTATTCGTCGTTTTCGTCGACGAAGAAAAAGTTCGTTAATGATTTAATTAGTAGACTTTCTATTCGACGCATTCACCGTTAATCGGAAGATGAATATTAGTTTCTCTGATCGATAGCCTGTTATCTGGGTATTGTCGCGGGATTCTTACAGAAATTTTAAAAAAGCATATAATCGAACGCGTTCATTATGGCGGATGTTCCGGGTAATGAATAATTTGCTCGACATTGTAAAGCTCGGCGACGATGTTGCACCGTGTGTCCTTTATCGATCATTCGCGAACGTTTAATACGAGCACGTTAGATACCATGTAATTTACCGGAAGCAATGGCAAAACCGAAACTGTCTCAATTAACTATAAAGTTCTTAATGTACCCGTTTAACGTGCTAACACGGACCGCTGAGTTTCGTCTCCGTTACCAGTTTTAAGCACTTTCTAACCTATTCGATCTTTACCCAGAGCCAGCACCTTCTTTCTAGCGTCGGTATTTCATTAGCAGCGTTCCCTTTACACTTCTTTAACGCTTCTCGCAGATTTACCTTTTTTTTTTCTTCTTTCCGCCCGTTCAGGCATTAATCGTAACTTTTCTTATCGCTATCTGCCTTTTACGCGATAACTTTGTTCCCTGCAATTTGTACATCCGCGTTCCCAAGATGACTAAGTGTGATCGAGGGCGGCTCGTTTACCATGCAAATCGAAAGAAGTGTTTGAACGCGTAAATTACGGGCTCCACGGTAATACGCAATTAAGCGGGAGGCCCTCGTAAATTACGAGCAAATATATCTTGCGAACGAACCACGCCAGTCGACTATAATATTTCCAACGACAAAATAGTTGGCACGATGTCGATTACCGGGGAGGACTCTTGACACGCGACCGTTATTGCTATCGAATTGCCGTTCCATCCGTTAGAAATTGAACGCGACACTCGGTAATTTCCAGTATCATACTTTAACGAGCGCATTATGAATCGTTACAAGACCTTTCGAACAGAAGCAGATACTTCTGGCTGCGAGTCGATGCGCACTTCACTTTAGTTTCGTTCGACCCTTCTCGTTTAATGAAGTCTGCTCGATCATTTCGGTTTTGCCTTCGATTATCGTCTTTCACCTTTATTTTGCATTATCGACGCATCGATGACGACGTAACGTCACACCCTTTTAAGTCACAAATGCGCAATGTATTACACAGGGTGTTCGGCCAGCCATGGAAAAAATTTCAATGCGAGATTCTAGAGGACAAAATAAGACGAAAATCAAGAATATCAATTTCACGATTGAGGTTTCGTTAAAAAGTTATTAAAAATTAAATTAAATATTTTAAATCATACTGGAAAAATTGGTTTCGGATGTGGAGGTCAATTACAATCATTTTTTGTGAATATACATACCCCCGACATCCTATCCACTTCCGAAAAAAAAATTCAGCAAGTGGACAAATTCGTCAAAATTAAAAAATTTCAAATCATACTAAAAAAATTATATTTAGTTACACGGGTCAATTACAAGCATTTATTGTGAATAAACATACCCCGGAAATCCTACCCACTTTCGAGAAAAAAATTCTTTACTAAAATCTAATGTGAGGCCAGAAATGCTTCCCTGAAATTTCATGCGAATATTTAAAATGTCATAACTTCTGAACGGATTGGACAATTTCAATGTTTAAAAAAGCAAACTACGTGTATTTTGGTGGAGAATATGTACAAATCGCAAAAATATTCGAAAAGTTGGTCCTTGACCCCGCAAAATGAGAAAAACCCCATAAAAATGGTCCAATTTTCAAACAGTCATAACTCCTACAATTGTGAATATATTTCAATGAAACTTTTTTTTGAAGTAGAACTCATGGGTACCTACAGAAAAGTATTAGACAACTTTTCTGTAAGACGTCAAATAAAATTACTAAAAATGAAAAACGAATTTTGAAGAAAAGTCGACAGGGGGTAGGTGACTATATTTTTCGATAAAAAAAAAATTTTCAAAGCGTTCTGGAAAAATTATTTTCGGATGCGGGGGTCAATTACAATCATTTTGATGAATATACATACCCCGGAAATCCTATCCACTTCCGAGAAAAAAATTCAGTAAGTGGACAAATTTTTCGTCGAAATTAGAAAATTTCAAATCGTTCTGGAAAAATTATTTTTTTGGTTGAGGGAGTCAATTATAATCATTTTTGGTGAATACACATACCTCCGAAATCCTACGTACTTTCGAGAAAAAAATTCTTTACCGAAAACATACTGTGTGGGCAGAAATTTTTCCCCGAGAAACGTTAATAACCTTTTAACGAAGTCTCAATCAGGAAATTGATATTCTTGAGTTTCGTCTTATTTTGGCCTCTAGAATCTTCTATTAAAATTTTTCATAGGGGTGGCCGAACACCCTGTATATTATATCGTATGCTTCATTTTTAGCCTCTTTGACCAAGAAAAGAAGCTTGCTTTCTGTGCATACTCTCTGTTTATTTATCCACAACTCATTCATTGCCAATATTACATTATTATAAAATAAGTAGACTACGGATGTTTATGTATTTATAGGAGATTTTAATTCTAAAAAAATTATGGAATGCATCCTTAATATGCAAAACTATAAGAAATACTTAAAGCAAGATAAGAATTATTATATTTAGGGGTTGAGACAACCCTCTGCAAAGCTCCCATTTCATTAATCCTGTTAATAAAAGCAGGAATTTGCATAAAGATCCACAGTCTGGAAATAAGACTCTACTTGCTATCTATCTCAATTATAATCTATGTTCTTATTCTTTTTATGCTTCTTTGCTTCATACTATCCCAAATCCTAGCCAAATACATTTTTCTAACAATCCGTTAAATTTGTTACAACAAAATACAAAATTTATCCTTTGAAGCCTTCTCTATACTTCTAACAGTGTGTAAGATATTTCACTAAATAAGTTTTACCTTTACTTTGATGGAGGATTTCACCCCTTTCAACGTGAATGATGGCAAATTAAAAAAATACGAGTCAAATATTTTTATTTATTCATCAACTAAATTTTCGAGAAAATTTAACATTCGGTAAAATAATCTCAAGGAAATAATGGTACGATTTTTTTTCTCACAAAGTTACAATAGTTCAAAACGATTTATAACGTTTCGACCTCTGTGTCGTGGTGCTTATGGCAGCGTACAGGCGGCGGACATAAAATTTCGACGTACACGAGCGAGTGTAAATCATGTTCGCCGTTTAATGTACGAGCAGAGGCGCGAGGGTAAATATTTTCGACGCGGATACCGTACGCCATGGACAGACTCCGTAACAAACTGTGCCGTATGAGTACAATATAACATTTAAGCACGATAATAAAGCACAATGAGCTTCGTGCTCCGGTACACCATGAAATCTCGCGCCACATAACTTTCGCGCTTCCACGCCAGGTGTTACTTCTGCTTATCTTATACACTGATCTATTTCCTAGACAGGCTTAACGCGCTGATTGTGCATCGCGGCGCAACGCCTTTAATTTCTTGATTTACTCTTGCAATACACACGAGACAAGAATACTGGGTAGACAAGAATACGTCTCGTAACTAGGCCAGGCTCTGTTTTAACGAGGGAATCTTTTCTCAGATGCCCCTAATAATTGAAACAAGCGTCGATATTAGAAAAATAGTGTCGAAATCCACCATAATTTAGGTGCAAATGAAACAAGAATCTTTAAGAAAATTAAAATTAGAAACATAAAAGAGTTTTCGATCTTTGAAACGATCCCTCAAAAAGATTATCGTTCAATTGCTTTTCTTGAAATTATAACGTTGAGTGTTTTAAGACTTAGTTTTCACTTGTTATACATTTTCGTCAGACGCTTCTGTTAATGGTGGTGAGATAACAGAGTATAAGGTATAATTATGCAAAGAGAAATAGCTCTTTTGGTAAGATCATAGAATATTGTGAGCAATTCCCTCAGAAAGGGGATTGAAATTGAGGCACAAAAGCATCGTGTGGGCGTTCGAAGTTTTCACCCATTGTCGTAGGGGGCTCTTTTAGGCAAAGTTTCGAAAACTGGGTTCAATAATTTGATAGATGGTCTACGGCGTCGATTGTTTAATTTTGCTAAAACGAGAGAGCTCGTGATGAAACACGACGAACATTTGATGCTCGTGAAAGTTGGAAACCTAGAGTCTCTTATTTTTCCATTTTATATAAAATGTTGCATAATTTTGGTCCATTTCAAGACTTTACAAAATGCTTTCTGGTGAGACTAGAAACGTTTAAATGTATTCTATATCCATTGATTATATTTTCTGTAAATATAAAGAAGAAACTTCTTGTGAGAATTTTTGGTGTCTAAAAAAGTGGTTTTATAAAAATTCGCAGCATCTATCGTATTATGTCGACTTCCCAAACTAATATTTCCTCCACCGCGGATGGCCAAGCAAAAGGGGCACGGAAAAGGCAATTCTACGAATAAAATTTACATCCCTCTCTCCTGAAGAGGCCATTGAAGACAGTCTGAAACGCGGAAGACGTATTATAGCGCTTTTAAATTGTGAAAGTACTTCGCAGTCAAGCAGATACAAAGTAGTTTTGAGTCGAATACAGGTCACCGAGCCAAAGTTCCGATTTTCGCGCTGGAATACTAAGGCTCGAAGCCAAAGTCGAAGTTTATCGAGTGTAGGGACTGACAGCCCTTAGATTATCTGCTTCACGCGGACCACGTGGCTTTAAGCACTATTTTAGAAGCGGCAGCCATTTCGGAAACCAGGCTTACGAAGAAGGAATCCATCCACGGTACGAATGGCTCAATTCGTTAGAGTAGTCGTTCGGCAAACAAAGGAATCGGTCCGGTAATCGAATCGAACCGAATCTTTTCTTCCCTAACAGATTCGCGGAGAATTTATAGAGCACGTTCGGCCGTCACTTTTGCGAATCTTTCGAAAGTAGTTAAATCGAGTTTGATCCTTTCGGGGTCGTTCGTTGTCTTTTGAATAAGCGAGACGATCGAGATTTCGTTCCACGATCGTCGCCGTCGGAGGACAGAACATTACGCAACGAGCGTTCCACGTTTTCCACTCGTTTATGTTTCCCACGAGATGTCACCGTTTCGTTGCTCGCGCAATGATTTAACGGACACCCTGTATTTACTACATCGGTGTAACTCAATTTAATGTGGCTTGCATGAGACGATAGTGGCAGAGTTGTTCAATTTAGCAACATAGGGAGATGTATCACTCATGCAAATTTCAGACGCACGCTTAAACCGCTAGAACGTACTTCAGCTGCGAACAATTTACATAGAAAACAACGGTAACAAAATAGCTTGCGTGAATTCGATAAACGGCAAAATACCGTTTATAAACTGACATGTTTTTTCGTTCAAGATTAGTCCAAGTGAAATCTCTTTAATTATTTCAATGATAAAACGTGAATATTTAATAATAAAGAGTCTTTTTCATTGCAGTGGACCAAAATGGTCGCCATCGAGCTAGGATACGGATTATAGCGAAGTTGGATAAATTTTATTCACGAATGACGAATAAAAATTTCAGATTCATTTGTAAACTAACTTCCCTTTAGGTTTTATTTGTAAATTTATTTGTAAATTAGAATTTATCGACGAATTTTTTAAATACCTCTTGATAATTATTTCAATGATAAAACGTGAATATTTAATAATAAAGAGTCTTTTTCGTTGCAGTGGACCAAAATGGTCGCTATCAAGCTAGGATACGGATTATAGCGGAGTTGGATAAATTTTATTCACGAATGACGAATAAAAATTTCAGATTCATTTGTAAACTAACTTCTCTTTAGGTTTTATTTGTAAATTTATTTGTAAATTAGAATTTATCGACGAATTTTTTAAATACCTCTTAATATCTAGGCAAGCGAAGCAATATATGGAAACTAGTTTACTCGTTACTAGTTTATTTGTTATTCGTGATGGAAATTTTCACGACTTTGCTCAATAGACGATTATTTTCAAAGTTAAAAATATATTAGGTTCTGTAATATTATAAAAATATTAATAATATTATACTGGGTTATTCCATAAAGTGTCGTGTTTTATATGGGCAATAAAGCAAACGTGACAAAGTGTCTCAACCAAATTTTCATCCACTTAAATGAATTTAAGCATACATTTAGCTAATTCTTATGATCAAAGTAATATGGTATTGGATATAATTTGCAAAGATAGCAATTTGTTAAATGATTTGTAAGATAGTAGTTTGGTGAATAATTTCTTTAATCGGTTAAAAAGTAAAACTGACAACTGTAAATGTGTGTTCTTATTAAATGAACATAAAGCATTTATACAAAATATATAATGAAATATTAATCGATAATTTTCATTAGACGACTTTGGAAATGCTAAATCCATCAAATCTTTCAAACACTGTAAATTAATTTCGTTTGCTTCATAATAATTATTTGTTACCATGTAATATATATTCTATCAAGGATTTAACAAATGCTAAATCTTTCAAATCCTTCCAAAACTGTAAATTAATTTTTTGTTTCCAGCCATTCAATAACTGTATCTAAAAATGCAGGGCGTTAATCTGCCTGGGAAATAATTCATTATCTCAATATTCAGTATTTATACTATCTGACAACTACGACAACACACCATAAATCAGATTTTTTCACACTTCTGTTCATGGAGGTTCACATAACAAAAGTTGAATCGTATTTTATTAAATCGGTCATCGACGAAAATTTCCTTCCAATGAAGAATTCTTCTTACAATCGAGATTGAGTATTTGTGCCCGGTTAGTTTGGTACGAACGACACTCAAGACTCGTCGTGTCGCGGCGTGCGTGAAAACGCGGCAAGTTCGTTAGAAAAAAGAAAAAATAAAACGATAAGCACGGCGAAAGTCTGCTTTTAGCGTAAAACGAATACGACAGTATTGCAAAAAGAAACGATGCCGGGGAGGTAAACTCGCGAGGTCTGTCGCGGGAGTTCATCAGTCTATTCGCTAAATATACTTATCCCGTACGAGGGTTGGCTCGATCTGTGTGCAGTTTCATATTCCGTATTTATGAGCATCTGCGAGTCCGCCTGCCGCGAGCAAATGTTCGTTTTGTTTGCTCAAGGAATTTCTGTCCGAAAGATAGTTTACACAGAGCCAGGTGGATGCGCGTGAAACTGTACGGAATGCAGAGCGTCCGATAAATTTCGTGACCAGTGGGCGATAAAGTTTATGTATCGAGGTAAATGCGTATCCACGCTCGCGAGGCGAACGGGACCAACGCTTTTTGGATGAAAGCGAACTTAAAACGCGAAGAACGATTAATTGAAACCGATTCTAGAATGCTAATCGATTATAAACAACCGTTTTGATATGAAATAATATTGAACTTTTTGGAAGAGATTGAATATAATTTCTGCAGATGGTATTCCTTAGTTGTGTCTGCGTGTTAAAAATTTGTATATTTATTTATTTTTGTAGACGAGAAAAACCTGTTGATCCTCGTCCCATTTAGATTTATGCAAACTATTTTCTTTAGAGTCGTACAGTCTTTGTTTTTGATCAATTAGTTTACAGTAGATTTGTTAAATTGACGACATTATTAAATAGAGAATTTACTAATACGATAACACAGAAATACAATCAGGAATCTTTTAGTGAAATGGGAAAAAATAAAATTCAGATTCGGGTCAAAATGGATCCAGAATCTGCCATCCGAGTGTTAAAGTATTATACGTAAAAGTATACAGGGTGTTCAGTCACCCCTGGGAAAAATTCTAATGGGGGATTCTAGAGGCCAAAATAAGACGAAAATCAAGAATACCAATTTGTTGATGAAGGCTTCGGTAAAAAGTTATTAACAATTGAATTCAAAAATTTCAAATCGTTTTGAAAAAATTATTTTCGGTTGCGAGAGTCAATTACAATTATTTTTGGTGAATAGACATACCCCCAAAATCCTACGCACATTCAAGAAAAAAGTTCCTTACCGACAATACAATCTGAGGTCTGAAATGGTTCCCCGAAATTTCATGTGAATCTTTGAAACATCATAACTTCTGAACGGATTGGACGATTTTAATGTTTAAAAAAGCAAACTACGCGTATTTTAGTGGAGAATATGTATTAATCGCAAAAATATTCGAAAAGTTGGTCCTTGACTCCGCAAAATAAGAAAAACCTCATAAAAATGGTCCAATTTTCAAACAGCCATAACTCCTACAATTGTGAATATATTTCAATGAAACTTTTTCCTGAAGTAGAGCTCATGAGTACCTACAGAAAAGTATTAGACAACTTTTCTGTAGGGCGTTAAACAATATTACTAAAAATGGAAAAGGAATTTTTAGGAAAAATCGACAGGGGGTAGGTGCTGAAATTTTTCGACGAAAAAAAAAATGTAATTACTTCTAAAAAAATTATTTTCGGTTGCGGAGGTCAATTACAATAATTTTTGGTGAATAGACATACCCCCAAAATCTTGCGCATTTTCGAGAAAAAAATTCAGTTCGGGCAGAACTTTAAACGTTAAGAACTTTTTTAACAAAGCCTCCATCAACAAATTGGCATTCTTGATTTTCGTCTTATTTTAGCCTCTAGAATCCCTTATTAAAATTTTTCCTAGGGATAGCCGAACACCCTGTATACAGACAACTCTCGTATAACACGGTGGTTACTGACAAATACCATGTTACGTGGGATTAAATGTTTGTTAGAGTTATTATAATAAAGTCGTGTTGTAGAAGTTTCGTGTCGTTGAGGTACATAAACACATAACTGAACGACATCCATAGTAATAATGTTTTTTTAAATTTGAGAATAAATGAAAATATGGTTTCGATGATTTTACTTGAAGTAAAAATCTCATATTTCATAATCCAACGATTCGAAGAAAAATAATTTGAGAAAATATTAATAATTTCTTTGATTGTCATTATCTCATTCTTTTCTATTATATTTGTTCTGCGATCGAGTATTTACGCGAAATAGTAAATTTTTTTATTGCAATTTGCACTCGTAATTAGGCTAAAATAGCACACGACTTCCAATAGTTCCGACAGTTCGTGGAGAATGTGCCGGACTATAATATGGGAGGTCTCATATTCAAATTCTTGGAATATTCATTTTACTTTTATGCTCTTTTTCGATATCGAATCTCTTCGCATGTCACGTCGAATTAGATTCCACATTTCTCATTAAAATATTCCAATACAAAAAAGTCAAATTCCGAAGAATGTCATTTTCTGGATACTTGTTACAATATATTTATAAATATTTGATATTTACAAAAATGTATCCTCAATCCTACAATGTACTGTCTCAAAGAAAGTCATACGTATTCAAGGTAACATAGCAAAGCATTAATATTTAAAATAATATTCTGATAAATTTAAATTAACTAATCTGATCGGAAACTTTTTTCCGAGTATTATTTTAATTTTTTCGATTCATAATAAATACAAGTTTTTTAAGGATTGAGCAATTCTAGTCTAAATAAAAATTTCAATAAGATAAACAACCGTTAAATCAAAATTTAAATGTCAATCATAAAATGAAATATTTCACAACTTTCAGATGAAATATAACAGTTCGAACGATTAAATGTCACGAGTAAATTGCCATATGTTACTTTCATTCCTTATTTATTATTTGGATAAAATTTTTCCCTACTCTGGTCGGTGGTACCTAAAACTAACTGTTAAATAACGTTAAAAAAGACCTAAGACCTAGAAGAAGTTCTATAATTTTAAACTTTTCTGTAACCGTGTACGAAGGTTAAAGGTTAAGGGTTTTATCCTTGGTGGAGTTGTATTAGGCTTCAGTATCAAAAGTAACCCAAGAGGAAACTTCCTTACGCCTACTAGAGTCTGGTCTCTTGGATTCGATCCTTTATGGTTCGGATAACGATGAGAGAGCTAGTTACTCAGAATCCAATACCATAGACGAGATATACGAGTAGACTTTTCACCTTATGGACTTTCGTGGCCCAATCTGACTGCCATACCGACCTGAAAATTCAGAGGTGATATTAGTATTCTAATATCCATATAATAATATGGATGGCGGTCAGTTGAGAAACTATAAACTTTTCACTGAATTAGTATTGATGGGCAGACAGCTGTAGTATGTGCGTAAATATGACTTGACTATGGGAGGAATTGAAAAAGCCTTGTATATGAGTTCTGGCGTTTCTTCGTGTAGCTTCGGGGATTCGAGGAAGAAGTAGTTGATTCTAATGGTCTCCTATAATAGGGAATGTATTTCATTGATTTATGAAGTAGAGCTCATGGGTACCTACAAAAAAGTATTAAGTAACATTTCCGTAAAGTATCAAACGAATTTATTAAAAATTAAAAACGAATTTTTGAGAAAAATCGCCGGGGGAAGGTGAAGAAATTTTTCGACGAAATTAAAAAATTTCAAATCGTCCTAAAAAAATTATCCTCGTTTGTGGGAGTCAATTATAATCATTTTTGGCGAATAGACATACCCTCGAATTCCTACCCACTTTGGAGAAAAAAATTCAAGTAGGTGTGAAATTTTTCGACAAAATTAAAACATTTTAAATCGTCTTAAAAAAAATTATTTTTAGTTACAGGGGTCAATTGCAAGCATTTTTGGTCATTACACATACCCTCGAAATCTTACGCATTTTCGAGAAAAAAATTCATTCCCGAAAATATAATGTGAGGCCAGAAATGTCTGCCCGAATTTTCATGCGAATCTTTAAAACGTCATAACTTCTGAACGGATTGGACGATTTTAATGTTTAAAAAAGCAAACTACGCGTATTTTGGTGGAGAATATGTATTAATCGCAAAAATATTCAAAAAGTTGCTCCTTGCCCCCGTAAAATTAGAAAAACCCCATAAAAATGGGCCAATTTTCAAACAGCCATAACTCCTACAATTGTGAATATATTTCAATGAAACTTTTTTCTGAAGTAGAGCTCATGGGTACCTACAAAAAAGTATTAGACAACTTTTCTGTAGGGCGTTAAACAATATTACTAAAAATGGAAAACGAATTTTTAAGAAAAATCGACAGGGGTAGGTGCCTAAATTTTTCGACGAAAAAAAAAATTTTTAATTAAATCTGAAAAAATTATTTTCGGTTGCGGGGGGCAATTACAATCATTTTTGGTGAATAGACATATCCCCGAAATCCTACGCAGTTTCGAGAAAAAATTCGAATGGTGGAGATATTTTTCGGTGGATTTAAAAAATTTCAAATCATTCTGAAAAAATTATTCTTGGTTGCAGGGGTTAACTACAATTATTTTTGGTGAATAGACGTACCCCCGAAATCCTACGCAGTTTCGAGAAAAAAATTCGAGTAGGTGCCTAAATTTTTGAAAAGTTTCCTATCATTCTACAAAAATTATTTTCGGTTGCAGGGGTTAACTACAATTATTTCTAGTGAATAGAGATACCCCCGAAATCCTAGGCATTTTCGAGAAAAAAATTCTTTTCCGAAAATATATTCTGTGGCTAGAAGTGTTTCTACACAAGGAGATACATAATGTCTTTTTATATGATTTTTATTGAGATTTCGTGTCTGTTAAATTCATAATTGTAGGACATTTTTTATATTTGCCACGATAGAAAATAACACATTTGCAATTAAATACAACTTTTGTTAAAAGTAAACTGAAACCAATTATACAGAATATTAATGCAATAGTTTTTTAATGTCAGGTATTTGTTTACAGTCATATCAACAATTTTTGAAATATAAAGTTCACAAGATAGGAGACTAACGATTTCTGAATGATTGCAGCGATGAAATTTATTTTCATTTTTACCCTTTATTGTCTGTCGTCGTTAGAATAGTAGTGTTAATGAATATGAATTGTTGCGTGTAGAAACTCTCTGTCAGTATTAGAAGAAGACGAGAAACCAGGAATTTTATGAGAATTTTTACTCTTCGTTTATTCACTTTGAAGTACGCGATGGAATAGCTCCCGCATTTAAAAACAGCTATTAAAATTTCTTTTCTTCCACTATGTTTGCTTTATTTGGGTATAAAATTAAATACAAATAGTTTTTTTAGTACCAACAAAAAACGCTGTGCTAATTGTCTGATAATTGGGGAATGTCCAATTAACTCGGATAGCTATCTTATTTAATATTTCTTTAAAGTCAATCTAAAAATATTGAGTAATGAGGAACAGTCAATATGGCATTAACGAAGGCGTTTAAAAGGTAATCATCAACATACCAATTAATTAAATTATGAGAAATATAGTGATTTCACATGATCAATATTCGATCAAAATTGTTTGGTCGCGCTGTGTGTACACCTGTTTTCATCTATTCTGTACTTTGTTAATTATTTAATATATATTGTTTAATATTCTGTTTACAACTGTATATCAATAGAAACAAATCGTTAGAAGCACTTGTCGAACGCATAAAATGATCGAATAAATGTTGTTTCGAACAAACTAAAGGAATTATACAAGTATATTTCTTCTGTGCTTTTATTTTAAGTTATTTTCGTAACTTTCCGAGTGACAGTTTGTTAGTATATTTAAAAATAAAAAAGTGTTACACGAATGTTGATAGGTCATTTTTTCTTTACGACACGCTGCGCTGTTAGAAAATGTGTTCTGTCAAGAGGAATGAATGTGAACTTCGAACGAATACGAGAATTAAATGCGCTGGAAACGCGGCCAAAATGCATGAGAACGCGTCGAAGAAAAATTTATGTCGACGTTTGATTTGTATCAGGTCAGTCATAAATTCGTGTACATTTTCAGGTTTTAATTCAGATATATTGCAAAGCCATACTCTACGTTTCGCGCCTTTCATTCTGACGCGACTGTTTTTCCGTTCGAAGATGCAAAGTATCTTATATTATTTTTCTCTAATTACATTAACTCTATGCTATACAATATCGAGTCTAATTTATAGAAAATTGCACAATAACGAGCTACACTCATCATGAATTCTAATATATTAGTCCCTGGATCGTCTTAGCACGTTCATTTTGATCCAAATCTGAATTTCATTATACCCTATTTCAGTACAAGGTTTCTGGTTCACTGTTTCTGTAAATTTTTTATTCATAATTATCGTTATAATAATATAAGTATTTCGGTCGCGAAGTATTATACTTGCTATACTGCACGAACCGTGCTTATTACACAGCTCCTTGCTGTGTTCCCTTAACCTTGTGCTCGAAGGACCACCCAAACTGGTGTTTGGGAAAATACCGATAACCTTAAAGCCCGTTGCTCTTTTTAGTTGCACAAGATTATTTCTAAACTTGTGGAGAGTCTACTCGAGGTTATAAGGCTCGATCAAACGAATCTAATTCCAAATCTTAACGTTACCCTTAACCTAAGCTTGGCTTCCCTTACCAAGGTGACGAAAACCTGTAGCGTTAACCGGTGGAAGAATTGGTCAAGCCAATTGTTCTTTTTAGTTGCACAAGAGTATTTCTAAACTTGTGGAGAGTCGACTCGAGGTTGTAAGGCTCGATCAAACGGATCTAATTCCAAATCTTAATGTTACCCTTAACCCAAACTTGGCTTCCCCTACCAAGGTGACGAACACGCGTAGCATTAACCGGTGAGAGGATTGGTTAAGGCAATTGCTCTTTTTAGTTGCACAAGAATATTTCTAAACTTATGGAGAGTCTACTCAAGGTTGTAAGGCTCGATCAAACGGATCTAATTCCAAATCTTAATGTTACCCTTAACCCAAACTTGGCTTCCCCTACCAAGGTGACGAAAACCTGTAGCGTTAACTGGTGGTGGTTAGTCAAGCCAATCCTCAAAGTCCAGTGTCCAGGTACGCCATGCAAGGGTGAACGAGAATGTTGCCCCTTTTTAACTAAACAATCTTTGGGGAAAGCCAAGACCCCTATACCCCGGTGGTCTGCAGCTGTGCGCTACCGCGGGTTTAGGTTATGTCAATTGCTATTGAGGCAAGGAAGAGCTCCAAGGATTCCAGTCCCGTGTGGAGTTTGGAGGTTCCTTAATTTTCAAGTAAAAATGTCTCGAAATGCTAATCATCAAAAATAGCGGAGAAGTCACCCCCGTATCATAAACCCCGCGATGTTAAGGTTCCTTTAGAATCCTTAAGTTTATAGAAGAAATGAATCTTTAAATCGTGGGATTCTTATAGAAATTTCGTCCATCGTGTAGACCCAAGAAGAACAGGGTTAAAAAGATTAACCGAACAAGTGGATGATAGAGAGAAGCGATGGATATCGTGACTTACGAGCCGATTTGATGTCCATTTCGAAAAGTATTTTCAGTGTATTAACGTTTGACATCGCCGATGCGAAGCACGACGCGGTGTATTTCGCAGAAGCGTCCCAACGGGACGGAACATTTCTCTCTTACATCACAAAGTCGTGCCACGGCATGAAAAATTTTGCACGGCCTCGCGGTGTAGTTATATCACCGTCAGTCAAGTTATGGTAAAACAAACGGTTCAGCCCCTTGGTGTTTTATTTCCACTTTAGCGGGCATTGAAGCAAAGTTCGTAGTTAAATTGCCTCGAAAGACGCTTAGCGCATGGGAGTTTAGGAATATTGCAGTTGCTTAAGCCCAGAAGTATCTCATTTTCCAAGTTTTCAGTAATAACGGCACCTTATAGTCATTATTTATCGTGACCAGGCCATTCCGGCCGCGGGGATAATGCTCTTTTTTCTCCTCGGGAACGAAGATCGATTTTAGTTCAATACACTTCTAAAAGCGATCGGAAGATCCGAGGCGTTGAGGGGTGAGAAAAATAAAATGTATAGTATAATCCGTCGAAGCGTCGTGATTACTTTTATTGACATGTTAATATTGGCAACACGAATCAATATTGACGGAAACATCAGCGATACGCTTCATTCGTGTACGTCGATTGTGCTTGTATACATGTCGTATTCTGTCTGTATTTTCTCTACAATTTAACGCGAATCAACATTGGAGTATCGATTATTGTCTTTGTTTTTTAAAATAAAGTTAGTACAATAAAAGGCATCTATTTTCTTATTTCTTTATTTAATACTACCGAGAATAGTCATATTCGTGTAGATTAAAGCTTTTTTCTTAATTTTCTATTGCGAATTGGTTTTTATATTTTTATCAACGCCAACCACTCGTTTCTTTTTTTGGGGGGATGTTACTAATCAGTGTCTACAATTAATACTTTTCAGTTTTTACAACTTTTGATGATACATATTTACAATTCAAACATTAACTTGATTATTTTATGACCTAAAACATTAAAATCTTGCTTTAAAAAGTGGAATTACTTTACTCATACATATTTAATAATACTGATTTAAATAGAGTTCAAACACACGTTAATAATTATAATATAACGTATTTATGTTCACTTTGTATGTTACAATTGGGATAATAATAGACTTTGTATCCTTTCCATACTTCATCGCAACTTTCACGAACCCATAATGCACATTTTATGCACTTTATCATGTTTACTCTACGTGTCACATAACTCATGCGATAAGTCAGACGTGTGGTAGGGAACATGCTAAGCATGGGTTCATAAATATAAAATGGTATGATTTAAGGAGTTTTTTCGTGGTACAATTTTTGAAACTTTTTAATAATTACAGTATGTAAATAAAATAAATGCTGTTTTCAATAATAGCATTGTTACATTTCGAAGGATATTTATTCTTTTTATTTTAAACAATCAAATGTAGAAAATATTTTATTTATTTCATTTTATTTAAAGTCGCATTAACACACATATTTTACTTTTACATCATACATTAATGTTTTTTTAAAAACTGGTCACTTTACAGATATTGAAGAAATGAATTAAAAAAGATCGAAACATAATTCTAGCATTAAAAATTAATTATTAAGGTAACTTTTAAATCTGTTAAAATGTTGTATTAACCACTATCCTTCGTGATATTATCAGAATGCGAACAATTTTCAGATTTAATTCTATCTAAAACAAAGTCGTAAACGAAAAATTGTTACCGGGTATTTTCGATTTATATTTCTACAAAGAATTCGCCTACTTTTGTACCACTCGTACCGAGACACCCCGTATAAAACTAATAGGAAAAGTTGTAGCGAGTCAAAGGATTTGAACGTTCCAGGCAGAGAATTGTACGAGAGTAGAACTCTTCCCTAATGGTATTTAATAAATGGTACATTAGTAACTTTCGTTCGAGCGAGTAATTTAATTAATTTGATTGAACGAGTGAAATGCAAGCGAGCTGATATTGTCGTTCGAGAAGGGACGTTCGATAGCGAATGGAGAAAGATCGGTAGGCGGGACGAAATTTTTCCGTAAACGTTTGGTGGATTCTTTACTTAGCCACGAATTAGTTTCACCGCGTTCTGTATACGTTTCGTAGCGGCGGTATCTCGTTTAAGTTCTTATTATTTTAATAGAATTTCTTGGCACGGTCTCGTTCGAAAATAATGAAACTTTCTGGAAGGCCTTCAGAAAGTTTCTCTATTTGTTTTTGCCGGTCTCCCGCTGCGGGGGTTACCATATGTATACACCTAACAACATCGGGGATCTAAAGTTGCGCGCATTGGGACGGTAGAAAGAATTCCTGGCGCTAAATTTGACGATCCCCGCCCGAATAATGGCCACGACGTTCGTAAAAAAGGAAAGCTTTCGGTGGCTGTATTCGTTAAACATTTTATTACGACTTTTTGTTGCCACGCTAACTTTTACTTCGGCGAACTTTCATGGAAATCATTTCGAGAATAACACAACTGCTTTATTTAGTTTTTATTTGTCGAACGTTTTCAAGGTTACTTGAAGGGTAACTTTGTTTTTTTTAAGTGGGAACCTATATTTTTATTTGATGGAACAAATTTTTTATGAAACATTTTTTTATTAAATTTTATCTTACAAGGATATTTAATAAGATAGAAAATTTGTTTACTTGTAAAGTTTCTTTATTTTTTTTTTTTATGAATGAATGCTGATAAGTCGATAACAATTACAGATCTTCACGTGACTTTTTTACTAAATAAAGAACCACAGTAGTCGTTTATAATAGGAATAAAATTATAATGTTTCTATTTTCATAATATGTTTTCAAAATGCAGCCTGTAATTGTAATTGATTTGTCATCATTCCGTCATGAAAAAAAAATAAAGAAGTTTCATAAGTAAACAAGTTTTTTATTCCATTAAATATCTTTGCAAGATAAAATTTGATAAAAAAATGTTTCAGAAACAAGTTTGTTCTTTCTTTGCGTGGAATAAGAATCTGCAAATAAAAATATTAGTTTCCATTTAAAATAATAAGGTTAACCGTCGAGTAAGTTTGAAGGCGTTTAAAAAATTAAAAATAAATAAAACAGTTGTGTTTCCCCCTCGTAAGGACGTATTTATTTCCTTTAGAAGTTATGATTGTTCCAAAGTGTTCTAATAATTGGTATCAATTGACTTGTCGGACAAATAAATGCAATACTATCAATATACTCTGCTTTACGACAATTGGTTTTACGATATCCGCGTTTACGACACTTTTCAATTACACCTTATGCTGCGTCTTTACGACGCGTTGTAAACGTGAACTTATCCGAAGCACACGTTATAAACGAATCGAAAATAAAAATATGGATTATAGTGACATCGAACAAGATTTACTTACCTTCTTGAAAACATTTTTCCAAGCTTCCGGGCAAAGGAAAATTCTTTTACAATTCTGTAAGTTGTTGCATCGATATCCTTACTGTTTTGTTGTTCGAAGAACACGAATATCCATTGAATTTACGTAATCACAGCTTCAGGCAAAGATGTAACTTATTCAATAACGTAAATTGCATATTTCTACATTTCTTATTTTTAAAAAACATTATAGGTTTATTTTACATTATTCTTCGAAGCAGTGTTAAATTAATAGAATCATCCGGATATTAATATATAATTAATAGTCTACGTATGTTCATGCATTAATCGGAAATTTGAATACTCAAAAAACTACAGAATGCATTTAATTTGCAAAAATGCAAGAAATACTTAAAGACACGAATTATTATATTTAGGGTTGGAGACAATCCTCTACAAAGCTACCATTTTATTAATTTATTAATAAAAAAATGAAATTATATAAAGATCTGCAGTCTAATAATAAATTAAAATATGCTTAGTGGCGTAGAACGGATCTGTATCTGGTCAGAGTAGCCACGATGGCGGTGTGACGCGTTGCGTGGCTTATAAATCGGAAGTTCAGCGATATTTAACCAGTATTCGATCGCTAGAACTTCCGATTTACAAGCCACGCAACATGTCACTTCGCCGCCATTGCTTCGACAACCAGACAGATCCATTGTACATCGTTGGGCATGTAACTTTAATTAATCATTCCATCAACCTACAAACGATCGTTAAAATGAAAGTGATACAATGAGGGTCCACCCCTTGCCTTGTAATATCGAGTTAGACTGTCGAAACGTAACACGAGTGACGAAAACGAGCTCTATTCGTACTAAAACTAATTGCATTCTGTACGTATTGCTTAATATTTTATATATTTTCTAACTTTATGCCTCATTGTCAAATTTAGAATAGATTTCACATTCAGTCTTTCGTAAATTAACGATTTGGAATTCTCGTCATATTTATCGATGAATCCAAATTTAATATTTTCAAATACGAGGTAGACTCTTTAAACCGTGTAATCATGCTCCATAAACTGGGCAGCTTGTTAAAATTGCGATTGTTAATTCATTGTCAAGGGTTCCAGTTACGAAAGTAAGATTCACGAGCGTGTCGTGTATGAAAGCCACTTTTATGAGATTCTCACGTCTTAATTTTTTCGGTTAATATACTCCGGTCGCTGATGGAGGAAAGCCATAAGCGCGAAGTCGCGTGAGTCTTTCTCTTCCACCGAGGACGAAGTTTCGTAAACTTCGCGCGAGTTACGCGGACCTCCAACTCCCACGACGAACTTTAAATTATCATTAGACGGGTACGAAGATCATATTTCTCTTCCAAGGAGAGAAACAAATCCTGTACTCGACTTTTCAAACGTTTCTGGAAAGTGCTGGGGGGGGGGGGGGGGGGAGTTCACGCCTCACTGTAGAAATGACTAACGCATCCATCTTGTCCGTCGTAGAAATTGCATGATATCGACCGCAGTTGGAAATTTTCCTCGACTCGACCATGTTCACGTCCTCGTTTATCAACATTTGTTTCGATTCATACTTCGATCACTCGAGCGTTGGTTAGTCGGTGGTCCGTAGAAACTGCAAACTGCCGTACGAAGAGGGATCGATTGGAAGTCCAATGTTTCCCAAACCGTGGGTATTAATCAGGATTAAGCAACAAAAATGAGTAGAATCGCAGTTTGTTCAAACCTTTCGCTAGCGTGGACTTAATCTTGCGTTCCAGCGGCCATCATAGTGAGATTATAGTCGTCTACCGAGCGATTACTATCATAGTGTTCGTAATCCAAATTCATTTTCGTTATTTGTTAGGAGAGCAGAAAAAATAAAATTAATTAATCTTACTATTAAAAGTTCGAAAATTAGTAAATTATATTTTTTAATATTGCTGAAAGTACTGCCATATGCAACAAGCTACGAGTTATTTTTTTTTGATGTTATAAATAATTTAAGTCTACATCTCAATCTAAAAAAGTAGATTTGAATTACAAAATTTTAACATATGTGAAAGATGAAAATAGTGAGTTATGGAATAGTTTATATCAGAATTTGAATAAACTTGAAAGTAATTTTATTTTATTGCGATTAATAATATCAGTTCTAATGATAACTATTGAAATTAGTAATGATAAAATAATATTGAAAATATGATAAAATAATATTAAGTAAATAACAATTACATTGAAATAAATAAACTAAAATTAGATATTTTGTCAATTTTCGTCCGGAAAATCTTTTACATTTCTATATTCGAAATTCTTTTATTCTTTTGGAATCCACTGCAAAGCTTCATTAAATCATTGTATTTGTAGATATCTTTTTCTTTTGTGTTCTAAGTAGTGTGTAAATACATTGCTATTTACCTTTTCTAAACTATGCACATTTGTCTGTTTGATTCAAGCAAGCCCGTACGTTTTTTTTTTTATAGAAAAATATTGTTGAATAAATTTGTAGATGGATTTAAATAGATTTTTGTTTGATGTCGCTGTGGTTTGAATCACAAAGAGAAAACGATATTGAAAATCATCGACACGATGACACATGAGGAATATTGGAAAAAGTGGTGGAGAAAATGTGAAATGTTTTTTTTAGTGAAAATATTGGAATTCCAGATATCATGCTAGTTATAGTCTTACTGAAGTATATTTATTTCATTCGTGTGTGAAATTCCGCGTTAAATTGGTTCACTGTACAGAGTGTATACTTTAAGAAAGTTCATTCCAGAAATTCTGTGATTAGTTTAACTCTTCGTTAGTAACGCGAGTGGGAGTGTGCAATACTTTTGTAAGTTTTAGTTTTTGAACACATGTTTCAATGGAAATATAATGGGAATAAAATATTATTAACACTAAACCTAGTTTTTAAAATTTCGTTTAGAATTTCTAACACACAATATTATTTTAGCGTCATTTAACTTCACGACTTTTCTTATAGTATACGTATAATGAACTTTACAATATTCACTTCTAATCCTATTGTTTATTGTCTGAGAAAAATATGTAGTCTGTCTTGTCTATCACGACCGGTCTGATCAGTTGCATAATTTATATTTTTTTGTAAAAAACTGGACAAAATTCTGGTTACCTTCCGATGTAAATAGGAAATATATGTATAGGAAAGACGAAAGCAGAGAATGTTCAGTTTCCACTGTCTTAAAACAGTCTAACAATGCGTATTAAAAATAGTTAAACTTTAGACGCGTTTAGTTTCGAAACTATTAGTGTTTTATTAATTATAGGGCATTATTAGAAGCGGCAAAACCTCCCCTTTAAAATGGTTTTTGGTTTTTGTCGATCCGACTTTCCGTTTTCGAGATATCGTAATTTATGTAAAAGATAATTTTTTAAATTCCGCTCTCGGCCTTAGAAAAGGCTATTAACGCGCATTAAAAATACTAAAAACTTTAGACGCGTGCAGTTCCGAAACTACTAGTGTTTTATTAATAATTGAACCACTGTTAGAAGCGGCAAAGCCTCCCCTTTAAAATGGCTTTTAGTTTTTCTCAATCCGACTTTCCGTTTCGGAGGTATCATCGTGTAAAGACAATCGTAATTTTTAAAATTCCGCGACGTTTGACTCTCCGCCTTACGAAAGCCTATTCACGCGTATTAAAAATACTAAAAACTTTAGATGCGTGCAGTTCCGAAACTATTAGTGTTTTATTAATTATTGAGGCATTGTTAGAAGCGGCAAAGCTTCCCTTTTAAAATGGCTTTTGGTTTTTGTCGATCCGACTTTCCGTTTCGGAGATATCGTAATTTATGTAAATGGTAATTTTTTTATCTCTGTCTTCGTCTTAGGTGTCGGACCTCTTTGTCGCACGTGCGTGGTGCTGACCTACCCCGCGTACGTGACTGTCGTGACCTAGTTGCGGCGTAGTATTTCCAAGAATTTACTACGCACTGTTTACTATTGTCACGCGTGCGTTATCAATGAACTCGCGAGCGCACAACGAAACGTCAACAAACCCTATTTCCGAAACTAGCCACTGCATCGACTTGAAATTGAAATCGCTATATCTCCGGAACTAATAAAGCTATCGACTCGTACAAACGCTCATTTTAAAGGACTTTTCATCCTTTACCTAATGATCATATCACCTACTACAATTTTTGCTATCTTCTATGTTTATTTTGATATTTACTTTGACGCTATGTACCCAAAGAAGTTTCAGCAATTTCTACTGATCGTACGACTAGTGTACGATAAAACTGGACCATTAATTGTTTATTTAATTGAAAATGAATTTAAATACAGGATGTTTGCGTAATTACTAGGCAGCACTTTTTCTTAAATAGTTCTTTTCTCTAGAATTAACTATGGCATCGACTTGGAATAAAATCCGTTTTCAAGGGTGTTTTATCTTCTTTTCGATGAATATTAAAAAATTTTTTCACATAAAAGAAAAGAATATCTTACGAATAAACATCAAAACACATGTTTCTATAGATATAATGTAAAAATTAGAAGTATGTTGCCTCGTAAAAGAGAAAAAGAAAGATTGGTCATTTGACCGGTCATGGTAGGAATGAGTACACATGCAGTGCCGGTAGGTTTAGTGTTAAATTAAAAATCTTGTCTTTACTAAGAAAATAACGTACACATAAATCGTATAAGACTTTAGTCTTAAACAGTCTAGAATACTTCAAGTAAACTAAATTTTACAGCAATTCACCCCACATTTGGAACGTAATTTTCTGGTATTTTTATTTTTAAATAATTTTTCGTGGATGTGAGGATTTTTCAATAGTAAACGTTAGTAACTCAAACTTCTTTAGAACTATAGGGACGACATTAACCAAGGGTTATAGATTTCTTTATTTATTTTGGATTTAAAAAAAAATTGAAGATTATTTTTTTAAGACGTTAAAAATAAATTTCTTAATTTGAGGTGAATATAATAAAAATTTATGATAATAGGAATTGTAGAATAATCGCATAGCAAATAAAAATCGAACAGATTTAATAAAGAGTTAGTTTATCGTTTGGTTTTGTTATTTGCATTTAACGACGGACGTCATGTGATTTGTAGACCGTGAATTTTATGCATGTGAAAAATATATGCAGAACGTTTACAGAAAATATTACACAAAATAATATCATAATATTAACATGGCAGTTTGCAGAAATTTATTATATTTTTGCACCCGTTTATCACATGTTTTTCATATTTACTCCATAAATGCATAAAATCGGCAGTCTGGTGATTAAATTAATTACTGAATTTCAGAGTGCAAATATTGTTATAATAAATAGCTTAGTCGCGTGATGAAGAGTTAATCTTTAACATAATTTTTCTCGAAATTACTTTTCCTACCTGATGTACTTAAAAATTCCGACATCAACAAATCAATTCACTAAAAGCACACGTAGAAAATATATCTTAATTGTCCTATTTCAATTTGAAAAAGTGATTTATTTTTGTATAAAATTTCACTATTTTTATTGTTTGTTTATTGTAAGGTTTTGAATTAGAACTGGATTTTTTAACATTTTTAAAATTATGTAATATTGAATGAATTCTAAGGTAATTGCATGTAAAATAGAAGTGTTATACATATAATTGTAATAAGCTTAAAACTAGATAATTATCATAGTGCACAGGAATATTGGTCAGTTTGCTTTAATTATCAAGCTTGGCGGACACACACACTCATTTCAGAGAAAAAAGAAGAAAATACACAGTCAGGAATTCGCTATTTTTCTCTGATATGTCGTCATTTGAACAATTCACAATATTTTGTTCCTTTAAACTAAACGTGAAACTGACATCCTTTTCACACGTAATAATAGAATTTAGAAAACGAAGGATACTATGGCAGCGTGTTTTTTTATACGTTTCCTGGAAACATGTATAAATAAATACGCAAAGTCTGGAAAAATTATTAAGAATAATCTTTGGATACAAAATTGAAGAATGCACCTTATATTAGCCTTCTAATGTAAAAAAAATCTTTAATAATATTAAGTTCTTGGCTAAACACTGGTAAGAATATTAAAAAATAAATTGAATCACCCATGTTTTGAATTGTTGGTCGTTTCGCTTTCTTCGAAGTTGATAAAGATATTTAAAAATACCATAAAAATATAGTATTTAATTTTCAGTTTATTTATAATTCTATTTGTTTCCTCTTGGTAGTTTTTATAACGACCACATTTTCGAATTTTTGGCTTAAGTGAGATTTGTGGAAAAATGCAATATGTATTTACTCGAGTATGTCTACTCGGAGCAGAGCGTTGAGTGGTTTAGCAAGTACCTCCGCTGAGCCTTCATTTTCCATAAGTACGGCAATTTTTCGAATTTTAATCTAATAATTTAGAAACGCGGTTTTAATATCTGAAACTTCCGCGAAGTGTAACGAAAAAATCCGTTTACTACGAACAAAATGAGGACATCTTTGGAATTTTATAAAACGAAAATTTAAGATATTAATTTGAAACTTTGCTTCATTATTAATACGTATCTTATCGAGCTATATAATTTAAAACAATAATCAATAGTTTTAATGATATAAATTATTTGCACAAATGTTCCAAGAAAACTTTTACGAATAGAAGACGAAGTATCTCTCTTTCGTAAAACTTTTCCACATTAATGGCTAACAGAAGTACTCGATTGAAAGATATTTAACCAAAATCTTCTTTTCATCCATCAGGTTTTGCGAAATCATGTTAACCGCTCCGAGAAATACCGTTTGCAGAGAAACGCGTTCAATGTTCTGAATAGATGTAACAGAATTTTGATCATTCTTATTCTTAGTTAGCTATAGCAAAATCCTACAATGCAACTTCTCCTTTAAGATTGTTGCATTGCTGAATGATTTTACTTTTGAATGCTGTATTTAGATTCTTTTGTCATGCCCAACGATCGTCGTTCCAACCGTTTGCTATACACTATTCGCCTTCGAGGTCCACGAAATTTTTCAATTGTGTCGCGATATTTACTCCCGTTGTTAAATTGAGGAGCTTTATGAAGAAATTGCATGCATTATGGTTCAGACGTAATACAAATTAAAATAAATCGTCTTTTCAAAATTATCAAGCGAAGACTGATCGGTGTTTTTTGAGAGAAACACGTTTAAATGTTGAAAACGATAACTTTACACAATATTATTGGACCATAATTAATTCTCCACCAATGGTACGTTGAAATTTTATTTTTGTAGAATTTGTAATATTTTTAAAAACTGTTGCGAAACCTATATCTTCTTTTAAAGATATTTTTTGTACATTTCAATTACCAGATTCATCGATTCTGTTAAACACAGTTTCTAGTTCCTCGATCTTAAATGGAAAAGTTCCAAAACGAGTTTTTATATAAGCTAAGTTCAAAGGAAGTTTCGCCTTTCCGAATTTCCCGCGTCGATGAAATTCAAACAGTATCACCAGCAATCAAAAGATTGAGTAATTTCGTTAATTGCCTCGCGACGTATTGCATGAAACAGCTTCTTTTAATCAAGTACGCCATTTAGTTAACACTAGCTCGAGTGGCGCGATGGAATATTATAATACTTCTTTATACGACTTCACTCGAGAAGAGTGCTTTTAAGAGAACTTTTCACTGGCGACATTCATTTATTTATCGATGGCAAACAAAGACGCACATCTTATGCAAATCTCCTCTGCTAAAGTGTTCTCAGTTGCAGATAACAGTCATAGAAATATCTTTTTTCCAATAACCATTATCGATGAGAGAAATTTATATTTGTTACTCGTCAAAGTTTCTCATTTTATCATTGTCAAATTTAAACGCCGAAGTTCATTAATTTAATTCGTTATTGGCATGTTTGAGAGCCAAAGTTTATTATTTTATCTTATTATTTTCAATTGGCAATAAATCAAATTGGACATGTAACAAATTTTTCTTGTACCTTCTAAGTATCTATCGAATTATTATTATTATAATTTTTGAGAACCGAACAAGTATTGTTAAATTAAATACACGGTGCAAAAATTATTTATTGAACAATGAAGTACGAATGAGTTCTTTTGAATCTGTTTTGCCCAAAATCTGAAACTGTAGTGTTAATTATTTTTGTAATCTCGAAAGTCACGAATCCTATTTAGATTTATAATTTTTTTCCTAGTAAAAAGACCTGTACGTGAAGAACATCGCAGCCAGTGTGTTAAGTGCGAAAAGATTGAAGTCGATATATCCGATGGTTTCGCAGAAAACAGTTCGTAGCTGTTTATTTCGCCAACCCTGTGTATCGCGGCATCTGTTACAAGGAGTATTACTTTTTTCCCGCCAACGCTTGGCCATAAAATCCGTTTGGACGGCATAACGCAGTATTGATAAATCAAACGACAGTTTCATAATTCGTTTTTTTCAAATTGTTTGCACGCAAGTTATCGAGGATTCGATCGTTCGTCTTTATACACTTTTCCTACTACTATATTGGTAATGTTACGTCCGATCGTATCTGCAGTTCCATTTACCGATATATAAACGCAATTGTCTGCGATATTTGCTCAAATATAACGGATGATTAGATCATAATTGTCTTTTGAACAGTATTTGGAAATGGTTGATTTATTCGAATTGATTTGACGACAATCATTAGTTGACATAAATCAATTTAAAATTGACTTTTTTTAGATATTCTTGGTGTATCTTTTCTTGCTCAAATATAGCGAATGGTTAGATCATAATTGTTTTTTAAACAGTACTTGGAAATGTTTGATTTATTCGAATTGATTCGATGACAATCGTTGGATGACATAAATCAATTTAAAATTGACTTGCTTTTGATATTCTTGGTGTATCTTCTTAATTGTTTTCTTGCTCAAATATAATGGATGGCTAGATCATAATTATCTTTTAAAGACTACTTGAAAATGGTTGATTTATTCGAATTGATTCGATGACAATCGTTGGTTGACATTAATCAATTTAAAATTGACTTTCTTTAGATATTCTTGGTGTATCTTTTTACTTGTTTTCTTGCTCAAATATAATGGATGGTTAGATCATAATTCTCTTTTAAAGACTACTTGGAAATGGTTGATTTATTCGAATTGATTCGATGACAATCGTTGGTTGACATTAATCAATTTAAAATTGACTTTCTTTAGATATTCTTGGTGTATCTTTTTACTTGTTTTCTTGCTCAAATATAATGGATGGTTAGATCATAATTCTCTTTTAAAGACTACTTGGAAATGGTTGATTTATTCGAATTGATTCGATGACAATCGTTGGTTGACATTAATTAATTTAAAATTGACTTTCTTTCTTGAGATTTCTTTACTCGAGATATTTGTTTATGAAACCATACCTAATCTTGCAATGCCTCGAATCTGGCCTTTAAAGTTAAACAACCGAACATTATACTTTCAGCGTACGATTTACTCGGAAAACTCGAAATAGATATAATGTTAAATACTAAATAACGATGTTAACTTGGCCTTTGCACCGATTTAACGTGTATTTACTCAACGAACATGACGAACGAAACTCTCGTTACTAGAGTTCTTATTGTTTCCAGTAGCAAGGTTCAGCGAGTTTGGAGACTTACTCGAACTAATTTGTAAGTTTTGTATAAGCTGGATATATACAACATATGCAAATTAACAAATGTACTCCTAAAGTTCTTGAATTATTCACTTGGATGGAGTAATTGAAAATTCTTGTTTAGTTCCTTTTTATAAAAATAAGCATTTCCAGTAAAAGAAGATTTTTTTAATTGTATTAAATTCTTCGTTAAATATTCGTTCTTTTTCAAAATGTGCATACTAACAATAATTGTTGACAAATAAATATTATTATTTGTGAATATGAACATTTCCGACTATTAAACTATCAGATGTACGATACAATATAAATTTTATTCGTAATAATACAAAATAGAAATATTTTGATAGTATAACATAAACGAAGAAAATGGATTGCTTATCGCTGAAAGGGTATATTAAAAGTGCTCAAGTTAAGTTGAAATCTCACTTAAAAGACGATCTTATAATTACTTAGTTAGGTAGGTATTTGTTGATTTTTTTTCTTTGTAATTTCCTGGCTTTTTTTACTTTCGTTAATGTCGTTAAAAGCTGCTCGTTTCTTATTATTTCTCCCCGTTATATTCAGTAAAAGATTAAAGAAGGTCCCGTTTAAATCTTTAAGACAAGTTCCATATTTGTAATTAATTAACTCTAACAAAAATTATGAAAATTGAGAACTGAAAAATACATTAACTTGTCCTGGTGTCTCTTATACATTATTGTGCACGTTTATACGTAATTATCAGTAATTGGCTGTTATTGATCGATGATCGTTGCAAACGGATGACATCTTGTTTACGCGGGAAGTTTCAAAAATGCATATTTCGAGTAGCACTCAAAGTATGATGCATCTATGCAGTGTCGTAATTAAGCATTGGCAATGGGGCAAATGCCTAAGGTGCCAAATGGACTAGGTCACCGAACGACCACATAACCACCCGCATTCTTTTAAAGGGACGTTACTTCCGCGTAGACAATTCACAGCATTCTTTAATCTTTGGAATGTGATATCACAATATTGCAATACTGTACTTACCATTATAGATAATGTTAATGAAACATTATACAAGATAGATTAAAATATACAAGTTGTCTCCTACTTTAATGGCAATATTTTAGGAGCATAATCTACTAACGAAAATAAGAAAACAATCTTATATGTAGTTTGCTTGCAAATGATTTATAACAATAGGCAAAAACGTACAAGATAATTTTTATATCATTTCAAAATCATCACCTCCCACATCGATTTGATATTCATACATATAATATCTGTATATTCCTTATTTGACAATTGTCTCGAGAGTCGTGTCAGCCGTGGATACACTTTTTCTTAAAGGCTTTGTTCTGTAACTCTTACAATTTTCATTATTTTTGCTCGAAAAAAATACCGTGTATACTCGAAACATCAGCAAATACAGGGAGTTCGGCCAACCATGGGAAAAATTTTAATAGAGGATTCTAGAGGCCAAAATAAGACGAAAATCAACAATACTAATTTGTTGATGAAAGCTTCGTTAAAAAGTTATTAACAATTAAATTCAAAAATTTCAAATCGTTCTGGAAAAATTATTTTCGATTGCGGGGGTCAATTACAATCATTTTTGATGAATACACATACTTCCGAAATCCTACCCACTTTCGAGAAAAAAATTCCAGTAAGTGCTGAAAGTTTTGGATGAAAAAAAAAACTTTTGAATCGTCTTGGAAAAATTATTTTTAGTTACAGGGGTCAATTGCAAGCATTTTTGGTCATTACACATACCCTCGAAATCTTACTCAATTTCGAGAAAAAAATTCCTTACCGAAAATATAATTTCTGGCCCGAAATGTCTGCCTGAATTTTCATGCGAATCTTTAAAACGTCATAACTTCTGAACGGATTGGACGATTTTAATGTTTAAAAAAGCAAACTACGCGTATTTTAGTGGAGAATAAGTACAAATCGCAAAAATATTCGAAAAGTTGGTCCTTGACGCCGCAAAATAAGAAAAACCCCATAAAAATGGTCTAATTTTCAAACAGCCATAACTCCTACAATTGTGAATATATTTCAATGAAACTTTTTTCTGAAGTAGAGCTCATGGGTACCTACAGAAAAGTATTAGACAACTTTTCTGTAACGCGTCAAACAAAATTACTAAAAATCAAAAACGAATTTTTAAGAAAAATCGACAGGGAGTAGCCGCTGAAATTTTTCAGCGAAAAAAAATTTATTCAAATCGTTCTAAAAAAATTATTTTTAGCTAGGAGGGTTAATTGCAATCATTTTTGGTCAATAGACATACCCTCGACATCCTACGCAGTTTCGAGAAAAAAATTCAGTATGGTCGGAACTTTAAACGTTAATAACTGTTTAATAAAGCCTTCATCAACAATTTGGTATTCTTGATTTTCGTCTCTAAAATCCCCCATTAAAATTTTTCCCAGGGTTGGCCGAACACTCTGTATATGCACGAAATTCCAATAGAAGCATACTACGGTTAAAGAAAGCAAATAACAAATAAGATGAGACAACAGACACCTTCGTTCATCGACTGTCAATATTAACACTTGATCCTTTTCATCGGGCGTTTGTATTATCTCGTTTCACCTCCTTAACGTGTTTAAAAAACTCCTAACACAATGAAGTTGGCCTGCGATGTTTCTTTCGCCTCGCGCTCCGCACAAAAGCGGGAAATAAATACGGTAGAAAGAAATGGTCGTTCTGACAATCTCTCTCATCCGGGACGAGGCGCGTATAAATATTTGAATGGGGCGATAGCTGAGCGGAAAGGGGTTAAGTAAAGTCCAGAGGAAAGCCTCTTAACGAGGACCCTTCTGGTGGTAGCAGTTTCGCGCTACTGGCCGCTTAAACCTTGTTCGACCTCGTAACGACTCATTTGATCATGTTTGAATATACGCGGTTCATAAGCACTGGTTCTCTCGTACATCGTAAACGGGTCTCGTCGGTCCCTACGAGTAGATGGCGCTTCAGTTTTGGCGCGGTAAATCGCGGCCACCATCTTGGCGGCCATATTGGCAGCCATGTTTAATTAATTTTTGTAATTTTCATATTCATTAAAGCTAGATTTACGAAACCCGTCAATTTTATAGGTGTTGGATTCCATATTTAAAGTTAGAGGACTCGTAAATATTATTTGGTTAGCAATTTAAGGTAAATTTTATTGATGCAATGATATAAACTTGTACGTCATCGTAATTATTCTCAAGACTGCTCGTTAATGAAAATAAATCTAGATGGGACTAGATAGAATTTGAATTTTAATAAGGCTTAAAAAATAATTTTAATTTTAATAAGAGCTTTTTTATACTTGACTATAGCTACCAGCTATAGTGAAACTCATACTAATTAAGAATCTTTCACGTTTTTTCATTTCAAACGAACAGAATGGTGGGCATCATGGACAATGTGAAACTACCTTTTTTTAAAAGCGATTATGTTTAACTATATTTGAGAGTATGCAGTGCCATCAATTTAAACTTTCCCTCGCTCAAAAACTTTTAAAATGTCACTAAAATATGTATAGATATACCATGCAAATTTGAATGCAAAAGGAGTTATACTTTATTTGCAAAAAATTCTTCAAGAAAGTTAAGAAGAATATACTTCACGCTAGAATACCCTCTTAACATCGTGATATCATCTTCCATTGAAGAACAAAAGAAAATTAATTCTTATGATTACATATCAAAGAAAATAAGTCTAGACATGACTCTTGAATTTTAACGAGGCTTGGAAAATAAGGTCTACGACAAATTGTGGATATGCTACTTTCCAAATGTCTAAAAACAAAGTTTCCTTTTTTGTGGACAATTTGAGGGGTTTGATGTAGTAATTAACGTATCAAGAAGGTCATCTAGTAATTCACGTCGCAGAAATCGATTATTTGTCACATCTTTTTAGAGTTTGGAATCTTGAAAATATGTCTACAAAGCCATTCGACGGGATTCGTAAAAATAACAAAGTTACAGCTACTTGGATGGAAGAGTAAACAAATAAATTTTCAATACACAAATGTGAGAAAATAGATAAATTTTGCAGACACTTGGTTAAAAGTAGCTTGACAAAGAACGTGTTAATAGGACATTTCCTTGTTACAATAATAACTAGTCTCTAGTTAAGAAAATCTAATTTGACTCTGAAATTTTAACGAGGCTTGACAAATAAGGTCTATGACAAATCGTGGGTATTCTAGTTTCCAATTACCTGAAAATAAAGTTTCGTTCTCGCGTGGTTTGGTCTCTGACAGACAACCTGTTAAAAGAAATATCAAAAAATAAAAAGTAAATCTAGTTTTAGACACACTGGTTCCTACATTACCACAGATTCGAATGCTTGTTTTTCAGATTGTCCGACGGCGGTCACCGCGGAGATAGTCACCGCGAACGTGAACTCGCTCGACGCAGGCATCACTGGGAAACCGTTGGACATCGACCTGCCACAGACCATCCCGATGACCTTTGGTACCGAGAACTCGACGATGATCTCCGCCCAATCCGGATCCACGGCCATGCTGCCCTGCGTCGTCCATAATCTCGGGGATGGAGTGGTGAGATTTGTCGCGGAACCATTCTTCAGAAAGTTTTTGAAAAAGCATTATCCTGGCGGGGCTTAGACCGATCTCTGGTCCCAGGAGTGCGGAAAAGTTATTATCATATCAACGTAATACCTGAAAGGGTGGCCTTTGGGGGATTCCGGGAGTAGTCGAGGGGCGGAACCGGGACGGTGAGAGACGGAGAGCCAGACAGACGGCTTCCACTGGAAAAGAATCGTCTCGCGGAAGCTGCTTTGCGCGAATTAAACGTTCCCGCGGATACCGATCTCTCGCATCGACGAAAATTATTCACTCGCGGTACATTTAATTTGCGCCGCTATTATGATTACGAACGGGGACAGCGAAGAAGACACGTACAAGAGGCTGGGAGGGGGCGTGGAGCGGGAGGTCGAACGAAAGATTTAATTGAAGTAAGGAGTAGTCGAGAGGACTTGGGATTCGTAGAGGGGTTTCCTACAGGCAGATCCTAACAGAAGGTTTATTCGGGAACCGCGGGATGAAATGGGATTAAAATCTGAAGGGTCGGAGCGACACGAGGTTTTTTTAAGTTTTTCAACTATTTCCCGGGGCGCATTGTTAACGACTAAGGCTTTTATGGTCCACGATAACATGCTAATTACTTTCATTATATCCCATGCAGTGCCGGATGCCTGTGGATGTTTTTACTTTATTCTCGGGCGGATTCGCACGAAAGCGAATAGAAAACAACAAAAGGGACCCCCGGGGGTCTGTAACGTAATTTTCCAGGGAAGAAAAAAAAAGAGGAATGTGAGATGGGCGGGGAAAAGTCGAAGAAGAATCGAGTCCCTTTCGTTTAGTCCGAGAAGTTTGAAAGTTATGAAACAAAGTGTTTGTGTTTTACTTCGTTAACCGAGGTTGGATGTTTTGCCAATATTGCGTTAGCTTCTGTTCAGTTTGAACCGATCACGCAATCCGTTCATTGGGTTTTTGGCTGAATTATGGCTTCGAGGGAATGCGTTTAACCCTTCTGTCAATAATAAATATCGTACGTGGTTGTCGAGGGAAGAATTTTCGTAACTTTACTTGGCATTTTGAAATCTGGATCTATTTTTTCACTTATTATTAGTTCTACTTTCAGCTTGCAAAATCTAATAAACGTAATTTACTTAAAATTTACCCTATAAAGAGCTTCTAATTACGTAGTCGCGAAATACAATATTTTAAGAATACTATAATATTACGAGGAAAAATATTTTGAAATAAATTGATTGAGATATTTTTCCCTTCAAGGAAGCTGTCTATTTTAACCATCGTTGTTGCATCGGTGACGTTCTGTAATTGACAAAACAAAGAAGAGAGGGGGTAAGACAAGACTTTACCCTGTGAAGAGCTTCTAATTACGTTGTCACGAACCTCAATACAAAATTTTAATAATACTATAATAATATGAGAAAATGTATTTTAAAGTAAATAGGTTGAAATATATTTTCCTTCAAAAGAACTGTCTCTTTTAAACAACGTTGTTGTACCGTTGATGCCCTGCAGTTGACAAAACAAGGAAAAGAAGGGGTAAGACAAGACTTTACCTCGTAAAGAGCTTCTAATTACGTGGTCGCAAATTTCAATATTTTAAGAATACTATAATAATACGAGGAAAAATGTTTTAAAATAAATTGATTGAAATATTTTTCCCTTCAAAAAAACTATCTATTTTGAATAACGTTGTTGTACCGTTGACGTCCTGCAGTTGACAAAACAAGAAAAAAAGGGAGTAAGACAAGAATGGTTCGTTATAAATTAATGCATCGTAAGGAAGTCCCGTAATGCACAAGTATCCTGTTGTCTCATAAATACGAAGCGGCAACAAAAGTTTTATTTATCAGGGCGGAAAGTGTGTAGCGTACCGTTTCATTAAGCGCCGTTTCCACAACTTCGATGCCGGGCTATATGTTTTGTCGGTAAACATTTCGTGTCACGCGCAATTAGCTCGACGGCGCGATAGCGACGGGGAGGGGGGTGAAAAAGGGGTTGAAAGGGTTACGGGAGGTCGGTATGCGTTGGCATTAATATCATCGAGATACATTACGCGATACAACGAACGATAACAATTCGTGATCGTGATTTAAAATCTGGAACGGGAGATACGGGTTACAAAAGGGAGCGTAGCACGAGCAACAATGGATGCCATTAAAGCGTCGTTATTCGCGCAACGAAAAATCAGAGCGAGAAGTTTGCTGCGATCCTGTTTCGCCCCATCCAATCTTACGAGATGCTGGCCGTTTGTTCATCGTCACGTACGCGTAGAAAAATATTACGGTTTTGCAACCAACGTGCATTGAAAGCTGTTTCGCCGTCGCGGATGATATCGCTCGTCGAAAAACCGGAAAGTGAGTTTACATGTACCGAACGACAAGCAAACGAATAGCTCGCCTCGAATTGTGTCTGGGCGCTTCCGCGATAGACGAAGAGGCGACCGTAAAAATTGCACCGTCTTCGAGCAGTGGATAATTTGAGGAACGTTTCGCGCCTCTACCGCCAGACCTCGTGCAATTTTTCACGAGAAGTTTTGCCTTTGGACAATTGTAATCTGCGTAACTTAAAATTTTACATACATTATTCTTGCAATCTCACTGAAATTCATTAATTCTGGACACAATTATTGCCAGGGGCGTGGAAAAATAGTAAATCGAATGTAAATATTTTTATCTTCTTATGTGTGCAGTTACATACGCGTGGAAGTATTGTGAAATGAGTATTTTATTAATATATAGGAAAATAATATTCCATCAAGTAGTAATATTTTACATTATAGTATTTAAAATAATAGTATTGAAACTAATAGTATTGCAAATAAGAGGTTTTTATCTTTTAACTTTTTATAGAATCATGTACTTTTGCCGATAACATGAAACGTCTGCGTTCAAAAATATTTGCAAGAAATATTTATTTAAAAATATGTTTAGTTTTTGAATTTGTATGTCGTATTTTCAGTTCATTTTCTATATTTGAATTCGAGTGTAAGTAGCAAATAGCATTTTCTCATGATTTAAACATTTAATGAAATAATATTTACTTACGCAAATATTTCAATGTTTACTATTTTATATTAAATTATTTCAAATTTTCCTCCTGATTAATTCTTTTAACATTTGAAGAATTAATTTCGTTAGTTCCATACTGAAAAGTGTTCGAAGGACCACCCTGGTAAAGAACTAAAGAACTAAATAATGGCTAATATTCCAAACAAATTGACAGTTTATTATAAGACAGTTTAATCTACAATTGTTCTATTCTCTTACTAAAACGGTCAGATCAAACATCCTCAATCCATTCACGATCTGGCACCTTTAGTGTTTTTTCTGAAGTGTTGGTGGGTCATTTGAGATTAACTTTAGTTTTCAGGTCACTAAATCATGAAACATGTTATAAATCAGATCGATACACGAAAAATTAACTTATAAAACTTGCGACTGTCGTTAAAATTTTCTGTTAAAGCACCAAAGTAATGTTTAATTCAGAATTTGAAATGTTATTTTGTGCATTAGATACATCACACATTGGAGGGCTTGCTTTGAAAACGAAATATGAAGAGTATTAATTTTTCCCTAAAAAGATGACTTCTAAAGCAGAAGGAGACAAAGAACTCTTTCATCGATTCAAAAGTTTTTGCAAAATTTTTAGAGTTCCCATAGTGGAAGAATGGAAGACTTCTTCAATAGATAGATTCGTGCATTATTTTCTAGTAATAACCAAGTGACTCTTACTAAAATGGTTCAACCAAACATCCTCAAACTATCTACGATCTGACAATTTTAGTGTTTTTTCTGAAGTGGAAAGTGTTGGTGGATCTCTCAAGATTAACTTTAGAGTTTTCGCGCCTCCGAATCGTCGAACGCGTCATAAATCAGATCGATCCACTAGAGAGTCAACAAGGGGTTTACAACGGAACCAATCGGTTCGCCAACTTTCAAACTCCGCCAGATTTGGGTGATGTTTTTCATCGCGATCGCGATATTCACGGAGTTATTACCGCGTTATTTGTCTTCGTCGAGGCTGCAACAGCGTTACGCAATAATTGTGTGGTCGTGGCTGGAATAGAAGCGGACGGGGGAGGTAGGAGGAGGGCAGGTCGAGTTAAATCGACGCAGGTGGAAATCAATAGGAAGGTCGCCGTCGAACAATTCGCACGCTACTTCTATTGTCGCTACGTGCTCCCTGGACCGGTCGCAGAAAATTTCATTGCGTGTTCCGTGGAAGGAAAGAGAACGAGATAATGAAACTGGCCCTCGTATCGGCCGTCGTGCATCGAAGGATCGCGCAAAGTCCTTTGCAATTTTGCGAGAAGCCTGCTTTCTAATTGAATGCGACGTCTTCGGACTGAAAGAAGTCTATGTACATTTAGACTTATCCCCTGGAGATTGGTGTCCTTTATATGAAATCTCCTTTATGTCGGAGAGAAGGCGAATGGAGAAGACTCTCGTCGTGTAGTCGTATCGATGTCTAAGATATACTGTGAGTTGCAGCCAGCCTCAACCGGGGGGGTATTACATGCTAGAACTACCCAATGCCGTAGAAGGAATCGACGAAGTCGTGTGAGATTCGAGATACCTACGCGGGGTAAATAGAGAAATAGTGGCAAATACTTTGGAGCGATAAGAAACGCATAAATGGGGCTATTACTCAACCCCGGAAATAGCTATTCTTCGCTCCGTGGATGAAACGTTCTATTTCGAGTCAGTGGCTAAATTAGCAGTTGCTCGCGAGAGACGAATAGTTTTCTTTCGTCGTGAGTTATCGGCGATAATTCTTCGCTGTTTCAAACAATAAATTAAATACCATTGGGAAACATTGTGGAACCTGGGCGTTTCGAATCCCAAGGGTTAACAAATCTTTGAATTTTAGAGGTGAATTTCGTAGAGCTTCTTTGAATTCGAATTGCAAAGGTTTCGAGAAAGAAATTACATAAATCTTTCTTGCAAAGAGCTTTTCAAATTATCGAGGTTCGATGGTATGTTTAAACAAAGATATTAATTTGAATGTTTCGCGACTATCGTTGAAATTTTCTTTTTAAAGCTGGACTCCGGTTAATGTTTATCTCGGGATTCGGAGTATTTTCTGCGGTCGAGGGAAAGTTCCTTTTTGTTTTGTGTATTGTATACATATAGCACACACTGGAGGATTTGCTTTGGGTTGAAATATGAATGAGCGAGTCTCGTGTGCCCGATCAAAATCCTATTCCAAATAAATCTTGCGACTATCGTTGAAATTCCCTCCTGGAATTGTCATCGCATTTCTCTTTTCCTTCCATTTTCTATTAGCGAGGATTCGTTATTATTTTAAACGAAGTAACATAGATTGCATCGTAATTTACTCGAAATAACATGGATTAAATATTATTATGTTTCTTAAACAAAAAATATTAACTTGTAAATCTCGTGACTATCGTTGAAATTACCTCTTAGAAATCCAAATTAATGTTTAATACAGCATTTTAAATTTTATTTTGTGCATTAGATATATCAGACGTTGGAGGGCTCTTTTGAAAATTAAATATGAAAAATATTAATTTTTTCCTCTGAAAAGATTTGCTCTATTTTTAATTATAACGTTGACTTCACATCAGATTCAATAGTTTTGTTTATAATGGATGAATAAAAGACTCCTTCAATAGATTCATTCATTGTTTCCTAATAATGTCCAAGTGCGATTGAATTCATGTTTGAATTGTAAAATGATTTGTTTCTAGGACATCTAGAATTTCATCATCAAAATTCGTTTCATTAATTATCATACGAATTGCACTCATGCAGTTGGTGGCAATGATATTTCTCGTCAGAGCCATTATAGATGACTTTTATTGTTTATTGTATAGCGGTAATTTCGACTGTTCCAGTGTACCATAATATATTCTAATTTTGATGTATGTTTGGTGACTTGCGTGTATCCTGTTCTATTATTTATAACAGATCTGTGTATATTTTAATATGAATGGAGGATTTTCCTAAAATTTCATATGCTGGTGCCTTTAAGGAAGATGTATCTGTTCCAATTTTTCAGTATTTTTCAAGTTCATTTGTTTATTATAAATGCATTTACCATGACAGAATCTTGTTATTATACTATATCATGGAAAGATCTAACTTAAATTCAAGTCTTTATACTCAATACAATTAATGAATACTAAAAATATAGGTGATCTACAATACCGAGGGAAATTTTGAATAAAATTCTATATTTCGGGTAAAATAATATAAATATAAATAATAGAAATAAAGGAGTTTCTCTATAGTTTCTCCAAATCACAGTTCTTCTCCATATTCCATCGCTTGGAATTAACCCTTTTTTAATAGCAACGATTACCTTACATAATCCCTTTTTCTAATGGCATGAATGCTTCGAAAACTGTTAATAAAGATGTTGTTAAGGTAATTAAAGCATTTCAGTTCATGAATTATTTCGTGTCTCGTTTCTATAGGCAGGGTCGGATTAAACTATGGGCTTTAGAGGATAGACAAGGCCCTACGCCAGCTGGAGGGCTTCCAAACATCAGAGATGGGCAAAAATTTTATTCGAATAATAGAAAACGAATAAAATCAAACGTATAAGGAATTATTCACAACAATTATTCGATTGGATACTCGCTCAAATAAGTTTTTGTTCGTTCAATGTAAAATATAATATTCTATAATTTAAATTTTCATCTTTCTTCAACCAATAAAGAATTCAAAGTCTTATCTTTTATTTGTTGTTCGATATTGTTATTTAAATGAGAATTTTGTCCTTCTGTGACAGAGATTAATCCTTGAGTTACAAACTATAAATGATACAGTTATTATAATGAAATTATTTCTATACACATTGTGGAAGGAACTAAAACAGAGTTTTACAATATTAAAATGTTAAAATTAAATGTAATTCATATTACCGATAAGCTTTTGTGGATTAAGATTTTCATTTTAAACAGGATGTTTTCATTTTTTATTTTATACAGACACAGGATTATTGTGTAATGAGATTAAGATTAATTTCGTAGTATTGAATTAAAAGAAGAATGGGAATCTAAAGAAAATAGCTTTAGAGGATTAAAAAATTTACAAATTAAAGGAATACGCTTTTAATATGATTATGTAAGCAAGAATAGCAACGAATCTTTGATCAGCTTCTCGATATTATTCTTCTTAATTGAATATTTCTTTAGAAAATTATTAATGAGACGTCAGGATTTTGAGATACGTAAAGGATATTCAGTGAATATGAATATTTTGAATATTATTATAAATAGTATTTAAAGTCTTTTAAAATCGCGAATATTATTGGAAATCACATTTTCCGCGCAATATTTTATCGAAATTCACGAGTTAATTTTCGCGAGCTTTCCGTAACGCGACTAAAATTTTTTTCCCGAATTTTTATTATTTTCGCCTCTCGCGAGCGCAAGCGTCCGTACAAAGCAACGCTGATATAAAACTAAATAATACCGCGTGCATTTTTCACTATACAAGATAATTAAATTTCCTGTTGTCACTTGCATGTTTTACAACGCACAGGGATGTTCATAATATTACAAATCGTATATTACAAAGATTATAAGACTGAAATATTTAGCTCTGAATTAAGTCGATGATAATTTCGTCCGCGTGCCCGCTAAGTATTAACGAAATTAAAAGTTTCAACAGAGAAATACCTGCCTAACAACAAATCCAATTTTCGAGGGAAGTCTTTAAATGTATTTTTCACATTTTCCTGATGAACCAGTCGCTTCCCCCCTACCGGTGAAACTTTCCCCGGACTTTTAAATCGTTTGTCCGTAAGTAAGGCGGACGAGGGAGAACTGCGGAACTACTTCGTAGTTCAATTGCTTCAATTTTTTAAAGGTTCGCGTCGTCGCATGTGGTTCTGTGATAACCTGAAGCAGAGTTGGCCTCTCGTTGTTCGTTGAAACTCAACGTTATAAACACTTTTGACGTAACACGTCTGGGAAATCGCAATAACTTTTTGCCTTGGACTCGTTCAATCCTCGAAGGAAATTTATCAGAAAACGGTAATCTATTGAACTCATGAAAAAAGCATACACGTATTCTTTGAAGAGTCATTTTAATTTCAAGATATTTTACGATGTTACCGGTACGAATATCAATTGTTATATCTATTATTATTTATGAAGCACAGACAATATTAAATCTGGAATTTAACACGATTTGTTTACGCTTTTTTTTTGTCAGTTCAAAATTTGCTAAAAATTCACTGAACTACTTTCAAGTATCCTATATGGAAAAATTTTACTTAACGAGATGCAGTAAGTAATGAAAAAAGGATTTAGTAATTTATATTTATGATTTAAAGCCTTCAGAGAGAAGTGGTAATTAATAAAGTTTTAGAAAAATTATATTTATTTGAGGAAACGATTATCATAAATTTTTATAAACGCATAGTAAGATCGTCTTATACAGAATAGACAATTTTTCATTTTTACAAACACAGTTTCTATGATTTTTACAAATTGGTCTAATGGAAAGTATACAACAATATAATAATTTATCTTATAATCTCATTGATTTGAACTGTTTATTGTTTAGAATTATAGAGCTTATATTTCGTTAGAATATTTACCTAAATCATACACATACAGATTGAGTCGTAATTCACGATACAAATTGGGCCAGATAGATTCTATATAAATATTTTTTATTTATAATTAGATTATATTGAAGTCGATTGTAGATCGAGAGCGCCACGTAGTCGATCGGCGAGGGCGCCACCGTAATACAAGCAGATGCGCCATCTTGATTTCGTTAGTTCGTCTTGCGACACGTGCGAGAGATGTATCAAAATACAGTTTGCTTATAAAAGATTATCTCGGGTGAACTATTTCTTCTTAATTAACTTTTAACTAACTAGTTAATTCTTCTTGATTAACGGTGAACAGAGAATCGGTAAAGGAAGTAGTGAATTGCTGTGTCGTGAACGTGTAGAGTAAAAAGACAGAAACATGATGAACGCGTGCAAAATAGAAACCCGTAATAAAGATAATTATGGCACTTGGAAGATGCAAGTGGAAGCATTATTAATCAAGAATGATTCGTGGGATTATGTGAACGGTACGTGTGTGAAGCTTGAATTGGTTAAGAAACGACAGCAAAGCGAGATCGGACTTGATATTATCGATTGATTCGTCTGAGCTCCAACAGATAAAAGGTTGTAAAACTTCTGGTTAAAGCTAGCGGGAATATATCATTCGTGAACATGGTCGGGAACGTCGCGATCTTCTTACATGCGGTGCAAGGTTAGTTTTTTTAATAGATTTAATTAAAATCAACATAATAATTAATAAATCTTAGTAGTTGAATCTAGATCTACTAAATTTAGTTGCAATCAATATACTAAATGGTAAATTATTGTGGTTGTGTTGTTGGTTTATCAAACCAGGAATAATGAATTTGAGTGGGTGGCTTTGTTCGAAACAATTGAATCGAGATATCAGTTGAGTACACGCGTACATAATTAGTAACCGATATCACAGACTTCGTTACAGACCGTGGAGTCGCGAGCAGAATATAGTTGATTCTGAAAATATCACGTCTGGAACATTCAAAACAACGAATTATAGTAGTAAAACTTAATTAAAAGAGTACAATACTTAAATAAATGAACAGTATTTTGACTGAAACCGCGACAGCAGTCTATCGTGAAATTCATGTTGGATATTAATTAAGTACATATACTTGTACTCTACTGGTATTTAAATTCAATTTTCTCGAATAAGTAACCTCCCATGCAATTTCGTTTTATTTCGAGCTACAAAATCTACCTGACCCAATTTGTACCATGAATTACGACTCACTTTATACAGGTTGTTCGGCCACCCCTGGGAAAAATTTTAATGGGGGATTCTAGAGACCAAAATAAGACGAAAATCAAGAATACCAATTTGTTGATGGAGGCTTCGTTAAAAAGTTATTAACAATTAAATTCAAAAATTTCAAATCGTTCTGGAAAAATTATTTTCGGTTACGAGGGTCAATTACAATCATTTTTGATAAATACACATGTTTTCGAAATTCTATCCACTTTCGAGAAAAAAATTCCTTACCGAAAATCTAATTAGGTGCCTAAATTATTCGACGAAAAAAAGAAATTTCAAATCGTTCTGGAAAAATTATTTTCGGTTGCGGCAGTCAGTTACAATCATTTTTGGTGAATAGACATACCCCCAAAATCCTACCCATTTTCTAGAAAAAAATTCATTACAGGCGGAACTTTAAACCTTAATAACTTTTTAACGGAGCCACCATCAACAAATTGGTATTATTGATTTTCCTCTTATTTTGACCTCTAGAATCCTCTATTAAAATTTTTCTCAAGGGTGGCCGAACACCCTGTATACACGGTGTCCCGATAATTACGATACAACTGCAAAGGGATCGATTCGACGTACAAAAATTAGTTGAAAATGTAGAATAATTTTTCGTTCATATTGGTCATGAATTTCACGAAATTTGACTTCGAAAATTCTTGAAGAAGAATGGAGTAACATAAGTAGAAGTAGTGTGTAATGGACAGACGTGTTGGGAAAGTAGTATTTAATTCAGAATTTTTTGATTGTCCACGTTGGAGATCATGCCTTGTAAATCATAGCTTACGGGCGAGCAGAGTCCGTTGGCCTAAATTCCGTAATTTCCACCCTCACACATCTAATTTGGATTATGTCCGTAATCGAACTGTTTCTCCGCTCGTCTACAATTAATTTGTAAACGCGTTTGAAACATCTGTTGCCGAAGTCCTTTGTAACGTTACGCCACGACTCTACTTGCACAGAGCTATCGGATTTCCCAACCGTCTCTCCTCGTTCCCCAATAAACCTATTGGCTCTTTAAGAAGCTTCTTGCAAATCAGCATTCGCCAGACCATCCTAAAGAGCCGCCAACCAAAAGCTTTCGTCGTTCCTAGTAACTGTACTTTCTTACTTAACGATGTAAGTACATTTAATATACACAAAAATACGAACAGCGTTTCTAAACCGATGGTAAATGGTTCTTAATCTATTTCCCTTGCCAAAACTTCTTTTTTAGACTAATGAATTTCGTGGACCGTTCGAAGTATTAAGAATAATAAAAATTTTCAAGGAAAATTGATCATGGAATTGTTAAATCATGGGTTTATATTTTTATGGATTCGGGTGGTTTAAAATATAATATGTAATCTCTGATTCTATTAAATGTGTCTGAGAGGAATTAACAAAACTGATTATTCGCTTCAAAATATTTATTTAATTATTGCACTATAATATTCTTTTGTAATTCAAATATTGTCAGATCAAAGATTAACTTTCTGTTAGTTAGCATGACTCGGAAGTCACATACCCATTATTTACATTTTTTATTCAATGCTGTTTTGTAATGGGAGATTCTAGAGGCCAAAACACGACGAAAATCAAGAATACCAATTTGTTGATGGAAGCTTCATTAAAAAGTTATTAACGTTTAAACTTCCGTCAGTACTGAATTTTTTTCTCGAAAATGCGCAGGATTTCAGGGGTATGCCTATTCACCAAAAATGATTGTAATTGACCCCTGCAACCGAAAATAATTTTTCCAGAATAATTTGAATTTTTTCTTGTTTCGTTGAAAAATTTAGATACGTAACCCTGTCGATTTTTCTTAAAAATTCGTTTTTCATTTTTAATTAATTTATTTGACGCTGTACGGAAAAATTGTTACGTACTTTTTTGTAGGTACCCATGAACTCTAGGTCTCCCTAAAATTCCAGTAAAATATATTCACTATTGTAGGAGTTATGGCTGTTTGAAAATTGGACCATTTTTATGGGGTTTTTCTCATTTTGCGGAGTCAGGGAATAACTTTTCGAATATTTTTGCAATTTCTACATATTCTTGATTAAAATACGCGTCGTTTGCTTTTTTAAACATTAAAATCCTCCAATCCGTTCAGAAGTTATGGTATTTTAAACATTTGCATGAAATTTCAGTGAAACATCTCAATGGTATGGTCAGACATGAAATTTTCGGTAATGAATTTTTTTCTCGAAACTGCGTAGGATTTCAGGGATATGTCTATTCACCAAAAATGATTGTAATTAACCCCCGCAACCGAAAATAATTTTTCCAGAATGATTTGAAATTTTTTAATTTAATTTTTTAATAACCTTTAAACGAAACCTCAGTCAAGAAATTGATATTCTTGATTTTCGTCTAATTTGGACCTCTAGAATCTCCTATTAAAATTTTTCCCAGGGGTGGCCGAACACCCTGTATAGTAGATTTTTGGCAATAGTATGGCTGGGTTAAAATATAATATGTAATCTCTAATCCTATCAAATGTGTCTATAAGAGGAATTAATGAAACTGATTCTTTGCTTGAAAATATTTGTTTAATTATTGCACGTATAATATTCTTTTGTAATTCAAATATTGTCAGATCAAAGATTAACCCTCTTCCAGCAAGCATGACTCAGAAGTCACTCATTATTTATATTTTTTATTTAATCCTATTGTCTATATGAATATGGTGGATTTTAATCAATAGTATGCAAATAAACAATATACAATTGTTTTACAACATTCCATACTATGGCGAGTAGTGTTGACAATTTGTGTCTATTGTAATTTAGTTTATATCTCGTTATTGGTGTTTACCAATGGTGATATACATTTAGTGATATTTTCTTCAAAAGCCAAACGTAATTTAGGTTGGAGAAGGTTAACTTTAGGGGCTGGAATTTGAGGGGGGTTTTATTTAATCCTATTGTCTATATGTATATGGTGCAATTTAATCAATAGTATGCAAATAAACAATATACAATTGTTTTACAACATTCCATATTATGGCGAGTAGAGTTGACAATTTGTGTCTATTGTAATTTGGTTTATGTCTCGTTATTGGTGTTTATCAATGGTGATATACATTTGGTGATAATTTAGGTTGGAGAAGGTTAACTTTAGTAAGTGGAATTTGATGGGGGTAAGGTCAGACGAATATAAAGCACGAGGAACAACTTCCAGGGTCAAAATGGCCGGGGCGACTCTGGTACGGGCGTTGTTGTGGAGAAGACAGACACGATCGCTTTTCGCGGATTGCCTTGGCCAACTTTAGGAGTTGTGCAGTGTACGCGACGGCTGTCACGTTGGCATCAGTTAGGAGTGACTCGCAGCAGAGTATTCTCTGGGAATCCCATCAGCAACGGTGGAGAATCTTCTTCTCGCGTAGACTAGCTTTAGGTGCGACGACGTTTCTTTTTTAACAACCACGCTCGAGGACACGTAGCACCGATAATTCTTACTTTTTTAGAATGGAACAAATTGTAACTATTACCAAAACGCGCATAAGTATAACCTTCAATTTTTATTGCAATAGGTTTTATAGTTTCTTGCCAAAAAATACTAGAAGAACTGCTTGTCATTGTAGAATACTTTAAAAATGATCTTAAGAAGATACATTGAAATAGACAGAAGACAATTTTATTAATAGTTATATAAAAACATAAAACAGATAACATAATTTAACTATGTAAATAAATTGTTCAATCCAACAGAATTCTGTGTGTTGTGAACAACTGTATTTAAATTCGTTTACAATAGAAAATTTATTCAAAATTAAATATTTTTACCCACACTGTTTAATTAAAAATTAATGTTTTTGAATCCGTATCACAAGCATTGGAACTTGATATATTTGACATAATTCTTTATGCGCGTATCTTTGTTTTATTCGAACGATTTAATCGTCATTGTTGCTACTTTCAATTATAACTATAATATTTTTTTCCTTTTCCTTTTTACTATTGTAAATACCTTGATATAATGTACAATACTGGTCAAAAATATAATATACTTTGCATATTTCTATATTTTTTGTATTTGAGAAAAGAAAATGTACATTTTACATATCCCACATGATACGTGTTTTAAATTCGAAGGAAATATAATGCAGAAGTTGGAGAAAAAAATGTATACATCAACTAATTTTATTTGAACAATATTACAGTTACTTCTTAGTCTATCTTCAATTTCTACGATTTCTGTTGCTAGTTATTTGATTGCTATTTGACACAAAAGCTAAAACCTGCTATTCACTTGCAATATTATTTAAAAGAAAATCAAGTAATGGTACTTGGAAAAATGTTAGATAAAAGCAAAGTTGATTGAATACTACTACTTGAAATTAGAAAAGTATAGCATTGACAAAATTGCATAATTATTAAATAGAAGTTTTTATGTTTTATACAGGGTGTTCGGCCACCCCTGGGAAAAATTTTAATGGGGAATTCCAGAGGCCAAAATAAGATAAAAATCAAGAATACCAATTTGTTGATGAAGGCTTCGTTAAACAGTTATTAACGTTTAAAGTTCCGACCGCACTGAATTTTTTTCTCGAAACTGAGTGGAATTTCGGGGGTATGTCTGTTGACCAAAAATGATTGTAATTGACTCCCGCAACCGAAAATAATTTTTCCAAATTACGATTCGAAAGTCTTTTTTTTTACCCAAAACTTTCAGCACTTACTCGAATTTTTTTCTCGAAAGTGGGTAGGATTTCGGAAGTATGTGTATTCACCAAAAATGATTGCAATTGACCCCCGCAACCGAAAATAATTTTTCCAGAACGATTTGAAATTTTTGAATTTAATTGTTAATAACTTTTTAACGAAGCTTTCATCAACAAATTGGTATTCTTGATTTTCGTCTTATTTTGGCCTCTAGAATTCTCTATTAAAATTTTATCCAAAGGTGACCTAACACTCTGTATAAAATGTATATTTCTCTTACATACACAAAATATATAAGTATTTCAAGCGTTTGATATTTTTCTTCAGTACTGAAATTGTATTCTGTCTATGATAAGTGGCATACGATAGTCTTGTTTATATCGCGCGAAGGACACAGTTGTACCTTTCGATTCGCGGAACGAAACAGTCATTCACCTTCTTCGATCAACTATAGCGTCGCGTGAAATTTCTGGCCAATCGCGTTGACAACTGAGCAGGTAGTTGTTATCGAAATCCGTACCACGAAAAGGCCTTCGAGAGAACTTCGAATACCACAGTTGTGCGTGGAACGCGATAGACTACGTTTCGGCAAGTTACAACCTCAACTATTCAAGACGCGGCAATCAAATTCTCAAACTAATTGTTCCATATTAACCCCTTGGCGTATGATTTAATTTCAAATTTTTCAAACGTATACTGTTTAATTTTGTTTAATTTTGTAATAAAGTAAGAGTTTTACTTAACAATTTTGAAAACGAATAGATTTCTTTCTCATTCGTAATTTCTATTAAAAATTGTAAAAAATTAACACGACCGGATTTTTGCAAATTCACCGTGATTTTCTATAAGAGAATGAATAAACATTTATTTTCATTGCGTTATACATCTCTTGCGATTTAATTTCAAATAATTTTTCAAACGTATACTGTTCAATTTTGTTTAAATTTGTTCGTACAAGGAAACAGATTATACGAACGTGTTCTAGAATATTTACTATATAAAGGAAAAGTTTTACTTAACAATGATGAAAAAGAATAGATTTCTTTCTCATTCGTAATTTCTATTAAAAATTGTAAAAAATTAACACGACTGGATTTTTGCAAATTCACCGTGATTTTCTATAAGAGAATGAATGAATTTCCATTGAGTGATACATCTCTTCAAGTATCTATCGTTTTAATTGCTTTGGTACAAGTAAATTCACCGTAATTGTGGTTCTAGCGTTAACACAATAAGACTTGATGACGAGTGTCTAGTTTCATGATTCTGAAATTTGACATCGAGAACTTGTAACCAGTCAGACTAGTTATTGTACGACAAGGGGTTAATTTCGCGAGTGACGGTCGTGGCCGAATGGCGGTCAATCTTTGCCCCTGTGATCTCGAGATTTTATTTAAAAAACCGCGCGGTTCAAACGACCACGATATTGTCGATTCGCGAGTAGTGGAGTTCGGTTTCGTTTTGAAGGAGACGCCTAGTGAATCGTCGTCGTTATGTGGGCGAACAAGTAAGCGTCGGAATGGGACACAGTGAAATGGCGAACGACGTTGTTGAATGCGGCGCCCATATTGGTTGCGGCGGTCGTTGCTGAACGACTTTGCACAGGTACTCCTAGTAGGCGATAGCCTGCGGATACGCTTGGTCGATTGAAGCCATGACTGTTCAACTCGTAGACGCAGCTGCCTTGTACAAGGTGCCCCCAGGATTAAATGGCCAAACGGTACACGGGGACGTTCGATAAGTAGAAGAGGGGTAAGCGATATATACGCTTTATTAGCACTAGGATTACGAAATTCATCAATTTTACGGGATACATAGCACAATATAAATGTAAATGTTTTTTACTCGTGGAAAAATATTTTTTATTGAATTTGGCGATGGTACTGTCTTGTAATAATTACAAATTACATAAACATGTTCTGGGATATTTATTTTACAGTTGCTTTCTTTAAACAAAATTTTAGTGTTTGTTTAGTAAATAAAAAGAATATCATATTTCATATTTTTGTCATAACTTTTCAACAAAGCATTTATGAATTTTTTGTTATCTTATTTTTACTTGTACAACACACTGCTGAAGTGTGTACGGAAAAATGCGGAACACCCTGTATAAAGGAAGTTTTATTTAAGAATATTGAGAAGTAACGAAAAATCGGTTAAAAGATAATATTCTTTCAATAATATAATATTTGTAGTAACGTATTTCTTTGATATTTTATTGATCTCCCTTTAGTTTCTAGAATTGTTAATAATCGGACTGGTAGAAATTTTAATAATTTTTCAATTTTTCGATTCGAAGATATCCCAGTTTTGTTCGACGTGATTTTTCAATTTCTGGACAGTCTGGAATTGCTTTCTTTTAGAGTATAGTGCTTTCAATAATTGTGATCAATAATTTTCAATGATGTTGAGGTCTGGTGACCTGTCTGGCCATTGTAAAACTTGAATATTTTGCTCTGTGAAGTATCGTTTCTTTAACTGTTCAGTAAATAACTGCTCAACCAGAGTTGGGCAAATTTTATTCACGAATAACAAATAACTTGTGATTTCGCTCGTTTAAATGCATTTTAAAAAATATGTTAATGGGTTTCAATTTACTAAGTTTATAAATGAAGTTAGTTTACGAATTAACGTAAAATTTTTATTTATTATTCGTGAATAAAATTTTACACACGACCTCCTTAATTCAATAAATATTTTATCTACAGTTTTGAGATTATACCACTCAGTTAATGAGAAACACATGCATATAATATTTTGTATTGCTCTGTCTCTGTTTAAAGTTTTATAAAAATCGGTATGTTACTATTAAGCGACTGTTTATTTCTCATAAAAAGAATTTGATATTTGTCCTTTGTTCTAATAACGTCCAAAAATATTTTTAAATTAAAATGATCACTCGGAAATCTGAAGGTGATATTTCTTGTAAAATTGATCGAGTCTTTGAGGGTTTTTAAATGATAAATAAAATTAAGTTTTCTGATAGCGAAACAAATTTATTCAATGTACTAAAATTTTATTTCACTATATTTTTGTCGTCCATCGAGCAAACTATGATCTTCATCGGTAAAAATGCACGACAGATATGTATTACAGCTGTCTGGAAAATGGAAAATTTTTCCATTAACGGAATATTGTAAAAACCGTAAGTAGAAACCTGACGATAGCAGGTCAGGAAAATATGCTGGATAATTGATTACGTACCAATTCAACTCCCATCATTTCTGCCGTGTCATCAAAGATACGTGTGGCCTGGGATTGTGTTGGTAAAACACTGCACCTTTTCTCTTGATTAATTCCCAATGCTTTCCTTCGATTATCGTCTTCGGTTTGTTCGATCGAGAGGATATGTTTCTCCGAATTAATGGTCTGATTGTGTGGTAAAAGCTCGTAATAAATAATACCTTTCGAATGCCATTATACGCATATATCTTGAAAACCTTCCTCGGTGGAAGTTCGGTTTTGAGGTGGTCATCGATGAATCACCTTGTTCGAATCGGTATTATTTTCCTTGAATATTGTTATAAATTATTTGCTTCGCGTCATCAACAATCGAATTAATTCTTTTCTCTCAAATTTTGGGAAAGCAAAACGTTGTGTTTATTTTTCATGCCAAGATTCTTCGAGTGTGATAATTTCAGAATTTTTGCAGTTTTTGGTACTGTATCGTATGGATTTTTTTTTTTTTAATGTCGTTATTTGGGTCAGCATTTTCCAAATTTCTTTTAGCCAGTCAACATTTTTTATTTTACAGTACATTTGAGGAATATTTGAATTCTTTTGCGTTTACATGGCTTTTAAAACAAAATCATTAATTGTCAACTACATTTGATAATGACAAATACGAATACCATAATAATACACGTCTGCATAATCAGTTATAATCATAATAGAAATTAGTTGGAAATTGATGATGTATTCCATATGAGAGAAATTATGTATATGTGTAACTTTTCTTATTTAGAATACACCATAAATTTTCAACTGATTTTATAAATTGTAAAATGCAGTGAAGCAATAATTATATGTTTTTCGTTTATGTAAATATAAATAGACATTAAAATTTTCTTGTTAGAAATACTGTTTCGAAAATAATTAGCGATGAATCACCAATCAGCATGTGTCAATAAGTGAAATACAGGCTAAGTAGATATTAAATGAAAACAATGAAACGTCATCCAGTGATAAATCTCCAAATAATTGTGGACCGATCCAATACAATTGTCAATGCACAGAAGAAGTCTGAATAAATACAATTAGCAGCTTCGATTTTAAACTCATTATGAGTACTCTTCACACATTTTCACATTCTGCTGGAAAACATATACAATTTGATTCTTTTAAATAACAGGTAGAACGTATAAAATATTTAATCGAAATTTAATATGTCATATTCAAAATATGTAACATCCTTCTCATCCTTCAATGAAAATTTAATACTTAACAAAGGAAGAAAGGAAATTTTCAGGCTATTCAGTCTGTTATAGGTCATTTTTTAAAACTTTTCGTATTTCTTTAGAACAGACATATAATTTGTTTCCTTTTAAATAAGTTTTGTTAAGCACTTGTTAAACAGCAGATAAATTTCAACAAAGAAGACAATTACTCTTATTTATGGAATTCTATATTTTTAATGGGACATATCAAACTGTAATACATTCTATATACTCTAATTATTATTAAAAAAAATAAAAATAAATTATATACGTGGCCTAATAGATTGTGAAAAAATGTTCGTAACGAGTTTACCACCGTAACTAATAAAAAATCGCCAAAACAAAAATTGAAGCATCGAATTTCGACTACGACCATCCACGAGATTCGTAGGAAACATTCTACAGAAAAATGTACGCATTTCATTGGCTAGTGGTTTTTCACGAAACAGTTAATTTTAGAAACTACAGCCTTTTTTCCCCTCCCCCAAATGCAAGCCTCCCATCGACGCTAAGTAATAAGCACGACGATGTTTTCACTTTTCGTACTTTTTTTTTCGCCATCGCGTGCCTCCCATTCTGTCGAATTGCCATTTCGTGCAACGAGTATTACGGTAATGGGTATTTTTGTTAAACGGTGCTCTGATAATCCGCGTTCCATTGCTCCGCGTGACAGCAGTTGCCGTTCTTTGAAGCTTTTATCCCGATTGCGATGCTCGAAAGTTTCGCGTTTATGAATGCGTGTCGTTGCGGTTGCCCATTTTTTTGTTATTTTTTTTCTTTTTTTTCTTTTGCCGCCGTTATGGCCCGCTGTACAATGTTTCGAAAAAGGGGTTAGCAACGGCGACGGGGAACGAAGGAGAATAGAATCATGGGGTTGAATTGGGTCGCAGAGCCGCCTTTTTGCCCGTAATTTACAGGAATATTTGAAATCCGTTCGAGCGAGACGAGCTGAGCGATGTAAATCTAATTATATCCGAGCAGTCATATCGCGGTGCACCCCGGTTCTGTTTCTTGCTCATCCCCCGGCGTAATTTCGATCGAAATATTACGAAATTTCGTAAATTAACGACAACGGGATCTTGGAGCGTGAAGGAAGATCAGTTTGTTTGGCGCGAATTGCAGCAGCGCGAGTCAACGACTGGAACGAACCAGGGATCCGTTGCAACGAACAATATTATGGTTCGTTCGGTTCCTGAATAAAAACGCTCGCTGTGATTTAAAGGCAAGAAATATCGGATTGCAGAGAAGCAAATGTGTGAGCAAGCTACGCTACTGTTTCCGTTTAAATTGTTAAAATTTAAAAGGGCCAATCGAAGAATTTGGATGTACGCGATAAGAGAAAACTAATAAGAAAAATAAAGAAGGATCCTTCACTCAGTGCACCAAAATTAGCAGCTGAGTTCTTAACCCGTTCCCGTACTTTAACGAGTCTGACTCGTGATGAAGATTTTGGCCCAAACTTAAACATCACGAGCCAGGCTGGCGGACAGAGAGATCGTGATTGAGTTTTAATTGCTATCAGTACGCCCACAAGAGTTGGTCACGATTCTTATAATCTTTGTTACAAAGTAGTTTAGAATCAGTCTGGTCTGTTTACTGCGCGTTGACACCTACCGATTGGGCCCGGATTTCATCGAGTTAAATGGCACGGGAAGGGGTTAACTGAGATTGGGAAGAAGGTACATCCCCAAACGATCCGCAGAGCCTTAAAAGATAGTGGCTAGGAGGAAACCGTAAGTGAATGAACAGAATCGAAAGAAGAGATTAAATTTTGCTAAAGAATTTGTTTTGAAGGAAAAAACATAGTGGAACGACGTCATTTTTACCGACGAAAGTAAATTTAACGTTTTTGGGTCAGATGGATCAAGAATGGTGCGGCGCAAGAAAAAGGATGAATTTAAATTTAAAAATCTAAGACCGACTGTAAAGCACATATCCACATTTGGATTGGACGAATTAGTTTTTATTGACAATATTATGGACAAAAATGTGTATTTAATAATTTACATAAAAGTGCTACACAAATGGGAATTTTAAACACGTTTAAGTTTAACAGTACAGGAATATTTGCTGTACAATTGTCCGAAAGTTTTGCACCCACCACCTCAATCACTAGACCTCAACCCTATTGAAAATGTGTGGGATGAACTAGAGCGACGTATTAGAACAACAACATCTTCAAAAGAAATATTGAAACATCGGTTGAAAGAAGAATGGGACAATATAAGTACTGAATATTTAAAAAAACTCATTAGCAATATTCCACAACGTTTAAAGGCAATCAGGATGGCTAGCTAACAAGATATTAAAACTCATATTATTATAAAAATTAGCCTAAAAATAAATAGTTTCTAAAAGCGTTCGAATATTAAAGCAACGCGAAAATCGGACAATGTTTTATTTAAATCGTGTTATCTAACAACTATTGTAAGTTATGTAAATAAAACTTACACTATCGTTTACTGGACATATACGTTAATATAATACTTGATCATGTTTTTTGTTTGTTTCGTTAGAAACGCAGTCATGACGTAACAAATTAAAAATCTCATAGTGTCCGAGTATTAAAGTTACTGTAAACGGGCAGAGATCGTTACCATCGATCGAAGCGGATTTCGAGTGGCCAGGGAAAAATGGTCGAGTGAACCGCAGCCCGTGTTTATTGGTTCTGCGCGTCGGCGTCGGAGACAAGAGTTTTATGAAGGCGAGCGTGTGTTTGCAACATCGTTACCGGCAGCCGGAATCAAAGCAAGTACGGTCGCCTTTGACGCGTACGTTCCCAGTCGTTTGCACCGACCTTTTATGTAACTCTTCACTTACCTCTTTTATATCTCATATTTTACGAGTTTCCGTTCCAGTTTCGCCGTGTGATGTCGTCGGTGTTGGTGCGACGCGGGTCGAAACGGGCGCGTTGCGTATGCGCGATTTGTTACATCGGAACCGGTCGTAAGCGGTTTTCCGCGGTAAAAAGTGGATCGAAAGGGAAGTCGTCGAGGTCGGGCTCTCGCATTGTACACCCGGAGCCTCTTTGGAAATCGCTAACGATCTGTATCCTGGTAATTGGGTGGGCTCGCGATGCACGACCTCGATGGGAGCGGAGGGAACGCGAATGCGACGCACGGCATCGCGCTGGGACCTCGGTTTGCATTCACATCGGGGAATCTTACCCGATAAGCGTGAACCGTTTGCAAGGGCGCCCCGAGACAAACAAATGTATATTGGTTTGATCCGGGAACGGTTGATCGATCTCTGTCGAGGCGCTTAAAACAAGGTTTCCGATGCATACGTGATTTCTCCGCTATTAGGGATTTATTTTCAGCCTCGATTTATTAAGGGGCCTTCTTACTTTGTGGGATTTAAAAAATCGATTTTTTTTTACGTTTTCTTTTAGCATGTAATCTCGAAAATATGTCTACCAAATATTAAATTGAAATTCGGAAAACTGACGAAGTTATAGCCTGCTGAAATGTACCACGCGCAGGTATAATAACTGAACGTGGAACTTTGAAGCTGTTTTTCTCGAAACTACGTTTTTCGGCACTGCGTAGACAATAACATGAAAATTATTCAAGATATCAACATCAAATTTATGCAATATCTTTGGAACTGGTCTCTCTATAGCATGCATAAAGATAACTGCTATATATGCAATACTTTTTTTTTTATTAACAAAAAAGCAACCGGATATATGAAAATATTCAGTATCTTTTCGTAAAATAACTGCTATTTTGCCATTTTTCGTTTTTTTGAAAAGGTCCTAGTTCATGCGATAACCAAATTTATCTATATTAAGAATATCTTTGGTCTTTAGATTTCGGATAACTTGTTCGCAAAATAGTACCTACGCAGTTGGGCGCCGTTCGTACAAACTGTTGTTCGTTGATCAACAAAAACTGCGTAATCAGTAGATATTATGCGTTGCAAAAATTCGTAAATATAGTTAAATATATAATAAATATATCCACAAAATCCGGAATTAATCGCTCTTTAATAGCCCGCAAAAAAAAATCACAAACATGTATTTTTCTTGTCTATAAAGTAGAATGGCCCCTTAATAGAAGAATTCCTAATTTAGAAGACCATAGCTGGAAATTTAGGGTCAGTTGCCCTAATATGGAATACGTTTCTAGAGTAGAATACTTGTCAAGGCGTTTAAAACAAGGTTTCTGACAAATACGTGATTTCTCTGTTATTAGGGATTTATTTTCAGCCTCGATTTATTAACAGAAGAATTCTTAATTTGAAAGACCATAGCTGGAAATTTACTCTTTAACGACGATTTTTATTATTTCGATTTAAAATATCATCAAAAGTTATAGCTATTTTTATTATGGATTATAAGTGACCCAACTTCAACCAGACCATCTACCATTTTGTTAAACACGAGTAACCGCCATTATAAAAAAGTTATCAATTTCTTGTTGAACGTTCACAGTATTAATACATAAAATTTTTCGTGTTAAGAAATACTCGAAAAATCTTAAATCTTGGCGAACAAAGGAAAGTAATTTTTATGTAGAAAAAGTATCTATCTATTTTAAGGTTGAAGTTCAGTTAATGTTTTAAAAATTCTGATATCATATCAGATGTTAATACTATTACAAAAGTACAATCTCACAGTATTAAATTAATTCAGGATGAAACAACGGTTTGACTAAAATAATTGACAAAATTCGAGTAATTTTACCTTTAATATTTGGGAGGATTAATTAAGTCCTCATTGGTTAGCGTCCATTCACCTATCAGAAAGGAAAAATTGGTATTCTGGGGGTTCTGAAGTCTCGCTAGTCCGAGCAGAAATTTTCTTGACCAGATCCTCGAGCAGACGACCAAAAGAGGCTCGACTCTCGGTGATTCTTTTCGTTCCTGAAATTCTTAGTCGGCAAACTTTTTCATTCAGGCAAAGTTTACTTGATCAAACGATCGTACAGACATCACAAGTCCTTACAACCCTCGTTTCGCCAGCTTTGACGATGATGGAGTCACGCGAATATTAACTCCAGACGCACTCATCGAGTTACGAACACTCCAGGAACATTATAACTGCTCTGACCGAGAGTTTCCAGTCCTCCTCGGAGATACTGCAACGCATACTTCCGGCCAAAGGTTTGGAATTGCTGGTCGATCTCTACCGAAATCGGATGCCCTGATATTTCCTTCGGTTAGACTACTGTAGAACCTCTGTTACATCAATTAATTGGAAACACACAAGAGAGAATTTTTCATGCAATAAAACAACAACTGTTTAGCATTCAATTTGATTTAATAATCAAGACAAAATTAAACAAAATGAATACAAATTGTACAAAATCAAAAAGAAGCAATATTTTGCAATCTTTCTTCTTTCATTTTAAATATCGATAAAATAAGTAAAATCAAAAAGAAACAATATTATACAATCATTTCTTCTTTTTCTTAATGAAATCAAATAAATGATACGGATTCCAAATTTTTTTAGCAGTCAAATCACATAATTTTTTTGATACAAGTATCAGAGGCTTTGGGAAGATTGAATTATACAGGGTGTTCGGCCACCCCTGGGAAAAATTTTAATAGAGGATTCAAGAAACCAAAATAAGATAAAAATCAAGAATACCAATTTGTTGATGGAGGCTTCGTTAAAAAGTTATTAACAATTAAATTTAAAAATTTAAAACCGTTCTGGAAAAATTATTTTCGGTTGCGGGGGTCAATTACAATCATTTTTGGTGAATAGACATACTTCCGAAATCCTACCCACTTTCGAGAAAAAAATTCGAGTAAGTGCTGAAAGTTTTGGGTGAAAAAAAAGACTTTCGAATCGTCTTGGAAAAATTATTTTTAGTTTCAGGGGTCAATTGCAACCATTTTTGGTCAACAGACATACCCCCGAAATCCTATTCAGTTTCGAGAAAAAAATTCCTTACCGAAAATATAATTTCTGGCCAGAAATGTCTGCCCGAATTTTCATGCGAATCTTTAAAATGTCATAACTTCTGAACGGATTGGACGATTTTAATGTTTAAAAAAACAAACTACGCGTATTTTGATGGAGTATATGTACAAATCGCAAAAATATTCGAAAAGTTGGTCCTTGACCTTGCAAAATGAGAAAAACCCCATAAAAATGGTCCCATTTTCAAACAACCATAACTCCCACAATTGTGAATATATTTCAATGAAACTTTTTTCTGAAGTAGAGCTCATGGGTACCTACAAAAAAGTATTAAACAACTTTTCTGTAGGGCGTCAAACAAAATTACTAAAAATGAAAAATGAATTTTTAAGAAAAATCGATAGGGTAGGTGCTTAAATTTTTCGACGAAAAAAAAATTTTTTAATTAATTCTGGAAAAATTATTTTCGGTTGCAGGAGGCAATTACAATCATTTTTGGTGAATAGATATACCCCCGAAATCCTACCCACTTTCTAGAAAAAAATTCGGGAAGGTGTGAAATTTTTCGACGGAAAAAAAGATTTCAAATCGTTTTGAAAAAATTATTTTCGGTTGCGGGAGTCAATTCCAATCATTTTTGGTGAATAGACATACCCCCGAAATCTTGCGCATTTTCGAGAAAAAAATTCAATACGGTCGGAACTTTAAACGTTAATAACTGTTTAACGAAGCCTTCATCAACAAATTGGTATTCTTGATTTTCATCTTATTTTGGCCTCTAGAATCCCCTATTACAATTTTTCCCAGGGGTGGCCGAACATCCTGTATACAATAAGACTGATTTAATATTTCTGTCACTGCTTCTGTGATTTCTTAATTTCAACCCTTTGCCCTCGTATGTCACCATCTTACATTTTATTATTATACACATATTTACTAGGGACCCTCGTTACAATGTTTTCTTTTAGTTTCTACTTAAATGTGTCTGTATTTAGAAAATAAATAAAAGATAAAAGATTTTTCCTCTTTCGTCCTGGTTAATTGGTTTTGTTTTCGAGGTCATTTGTTGACAAACAAAATCATCAAAGAAAAATAAAAAATTACACAATTGTGTTTTCGAGGAGAATAGTGAAAGTACATTTCATATATTCATAAAGGCTGGTAATAAAAAATATATTGAGGCCTCATATTTTATGTAGTACTGCATTTATTTTAAATATTTTGAAAAATCAAAATTTATATACACATATTATATAGATTTTCACTGTTCGAGAGGGGGTGAGATGCAGAGTATGTATGTGCATTTGTGTACTTTTCTAATTTTTTCTAGTAAACCGACAAGTTAAATTGTAATATGTTTCCATAAAAATGTTTTCATTTTATTGATAGCCTTCTGAAACATGAATACGAGTGCAAAGGGTTAAGACTAATTTATAACACGTTTTAATATAACCAATATATATTTAATATAATAACAACTGGTTTTGTTAAACACACATTTCTTCATCGTAAAAATACGTCAAAATACTGTTCTCTCTCCAATTATTATCATTGCCTTCTAAATATCTTCACAGTTTATTCACAATAAAATCAATAATCCATTCTCATACACACACAATTCCGATTATTTTAACGTCTTCACAGAGTTTGCTCGTTACAGACAAGCCACAACAACAATCATCGAACGATTCGTGAAGCTCGAACAGCGAATATCTCGAAAACTATTCGGTATCCGACCCTAGAATGGTACATTTTCGTAAATAAAACGACGAAATTTACCAGTTTTCGGAGTTTCGATAAAATCAGTGACCCGAAGATCTTGCACTCTTCTAAGAACTTCTGATTTAAACAGTCGTGTGGCTGCCAGGAAGCCCCCTCCTGGTACTTTGGTTAAAATATCGTAAAATGCTGTCGACGCGAACAAAAAGCGACAAAAATTGAACACCTGCCGATCGAACCGACGAATCCAAGTTTCGGGTATTTAGGTCGCAACGAAGAACATTCGTCCATCGGTCTATCGAAGAGGAAACGGTTAACAAAGCGAATTGTGCGACTGTCAAACACGATGGCGGCACAGTTATGATGCGAGGGAGGTTTTTCGAATCGTTTGGCGTGGATAAACATAGAAAATACAACGAAAGAAAAAGCAAATCGTCGTGCAATCGTATCACCGGGTAATAGACAGGAATTTTATTCCACGGGAAAATAATGACCCTAAGCACTCGTATAATTTGCGTAAAGGGTTCTTATGGCGGAAAGAAACGCTGGGGAATATAATAGCTAGCACAGTCGCCGGACTTGATCCCAATTGAGGTTTTATAGCTTCTACACGCGCGGAATATTCGTTTACTTTGCCCAACGTCGAAAGAACTCTTTGGGCAACTACTAAAAGAATCATGAAACGGTACGAAAATAGGAACAGTCGAAATACTCGTTGTCTGAATGGCCGGGAATATGTTAAGCGTTAACCCTAATCTCGCCAGGATGCGAATTTGGGTCACGCAAGCTTCAGTAACTATCGACTTTGTTAACAAATCGATACAGACGTTGCATAATAATTTATCTTCTGGTACAATTAAAGTCAAAATGTAAAATATGGTTTGGTTATTAGTTTTTTGACGAACAAAACTTCCACAGTTACTAATCATCGTTGCTTGGGCTAAATCAGAATGGCGAAATATAATTTTTATAAATGAGACTGGATTCGATAGATCAGATTCCGACGGAAAGTCGAACGTTCGACGATATCGTGTTGAAAAATGTTTTCCTAGAAACGTCAGTCGAAAGGTGAAAGGTGCAATCATTTACTATAAACGTTCGGGAAGTGAACATGTTGCTGGGTCGTTCGATTCGCATAATTAATGGAATTATGGTCGAATATGTGTCCACGATCGTATCGAACGAACGTTCTGTTTCTATCTGCCAACTATCGTATGCCAGAGGATACTTTTCGAGAAATTGTATCTTTTAAAACGTCGAGATAAACATATTTGTCTAGCCTAGTTTCTGGTAGACACGAGTTCTCCGATATCGGATGATCTTATGCATCCTCAAACCAATACACCTACAACCTCGTGTATAACACTGGCGATTCTTGGAATAGAATCGAATCTTTGGCTTTCCTCGGGATTAAAACTCTTCCGCGCCGCTGAAAAAGAGCGAAACTTACTCTTATCAGAGAATAAAATATCATCCCGGGGTTGATTGCTTTTATTTTGATACCCCTTCGGAATCTTCGATCCTTTTCTTTCGACTGTTTCAGCTTACAAATGGCTTCCTTCCGTGCCGTTCTGGGCTTCCGTGCTATCTAGTATTTCTAAGAAACCTGCGAAATGTTTAAGGATGAACTTTCGTGTTACTTCCTTCGTGATGATATTTCCGACGACGTCTTTCGGATCCTTTTTCATTATTCTGGAAACCTCCCTTTTTCCGACAGTTTAGATTTGGCTTGCTCGATCATATAACAATTTCTCTTTATTAAATTATTTAACGACGGTTCTCGTGGTATTAATATAATTTTTCTCTCTGGCTTTCATTTAGATTATTCGTTGTTATAAAAGTGTTAGGTAAATAACACTTTTGAAGTATGTATATTTCATTAAATTTTCTTTGTGTAATAAGAAGGTGTCTCAGTTTTCAGTGTTTTTTTTTTACTATTTTTGTCGAAATTTATGAAGTGTACCGCGTGTTTCTCGTACCAGGAAATATGAAAATCTAGTACAGAGTGTCACTGACACATGCTGTCAAATATTAAAGTCCACAGAAGATGTCACAGCTATGAACGTGCTAGGAGCAATATTTATTAATGTTATCTGGGAAATGTATAATTTCAATTTAAAGTAAGTTGAATCCAGTAGATACAGAGTACATTGTTTAAAATATTTGGTACGAATCGCGGATTTAAATTGCATTAAATTGAAGTCTAATAATACTCGTAACACCTGGTGAATTTTAGATTCCAAGAATCAATATAAAATTATTACTAATGCATTACGAGACACATTATAACTAATATTCCGTTTTATACGTAAAGTTTGAATTTTCAAATGATTCGAATTCTTGGCTAGCATTTAACTTTTTAATTATTTTAAATAACGTTGTTTGGAATTTTCTAAAATTATGAATGAATATTCCTAATTAAATTTTACAATTATTTTAATTTTTTATGACTTCGAATAATTCATTGTTCAAAACATTGACATTTATATCAATATAGTTTCTGTCTATTTAGAGGAATCACTCGTATCATTTTTACCTTCAAATATTTTTTCCAGTTTCCATTGTTTGTTAAGGTATTTGTTCATATATTATTATTATTGTTCCTCGTTTGTGTGCATTCTAAATTTTTGAAAGCTTCAGGACAAAAACTGTAATAAATTTTTAGCGAAACACAGAAATAGATAAACACTTGAAAACAAATAAAAAAATAATATTAGAATCGATCGTATCTTTGAAACCAAAATAAACAGACTGTCTTTTTTAAGAATATTTTCCACATTCACAATATCACAGATTTGGACGAATTCGTAATAATTCGATTGTGTATTTTACGCATTACCACATGTTTTTGTTCGTTTATTCTGTTATTTAATTAAATCGTAAAGTTCATAAAACTACTAAATTTAATTTTATTTTGTTTTGCTCGGTGCATCGCCAGTATTTGCACTAATTCATTTTGGCAAATTTCCGTTTCCAAACTTCAGTTTGCCTAGTTTTTACAGAGGCTGGTAATTTTTTTCGTTTACTGCTAATAATTCTGACTAATGAAATTTTATGTTCTCGCAATTATGACGTCGACGAGGGGAAAAAGTTCTTGTGAGCTATATTTTATTGTTAAGCTTGATCTGCACAGTGTAACATAACATTGTACAACAAATTGGATCTTGTATACAAGAGTTTATAGAACATAATACATTATTTAGCAAAATTATGAAATTTGTGGGAAGAGAAAAAAAAACACCACTGTATACAAAATTATATTTTTTTAAAGTATGAAAATTCAGTTAAGCAGTATTTAGAATTACTATTTAGAAGAAGTAAATATTTAATTATAATGTGACTCGGATTAAATACGAATTTTAATTAATTCAATTGCATTTATGCACCAAATTTAAATTATTTCTAGTATGTTATTTTAGGATTAAATATTGAATGGTAATTTATATAACGTATACTTAAAATAGTATATTCAAATGAAATTTGAACGTTTGCAACATACTCATTTCTATCAGGGGCTATTTAATTATTAAAAGAGCAGTCTCGTATCGATTTGTAATTGAGAAAATACTCGAACATGTAAAGGCGGAAAGTTTTCAGCCGATAGCAATTACCAATCTCGAAAGTTTACTTTCGCGAAGTTGCTAATGGGTCGTTTAACCCCTTCGAGTCGTTCTAATGTTAATAATAATTAGTCTGATTAGTATGGAAGTGGAGGATTTCGCGTGACGCCCCGGGTGTTGAAGTATAATTGTCGTTTATATCTGTTCGATAAACGCGAATCTCGTTGGATATCTCGGAGTCGGATGAATATATAAGACCGTTTTAAAATGTACGATTAAATTTTAACCACCGTGTCTTGTTCGTTTCGATGACGGTGATTCGCTGGATTATCGATCCAGCGACGCTTTCGTTTCAAGTTCTAAAAATTTCAACGCGTTTTAGTCGCGTTGGAGTTTCTTAACACGCTGCTTGTCAGTCACGTGAAAATACGGGTTTTTGCGGATTGCTCGCCAACTACCGGGGCAGATAAAAATGAAGCAATACATCAACCCTCTAATAAAAAATATCACCCTATTCCTCGAACCTTTTTCTGCGGGACGCGCGTTCCTGTGCGACGATGCAACTTCTCGAATATCCGGCGCGAAATAAAACTTACGGACCGTGTTCCATCGAGTGCAATCCGTGCGCCAGGTGTTACAAAACGGACGAATTTGACGTATTTTTGAAATAGTATTCTTATACTTTACACTTTCAAACAAAAATACACATTTCACCGTGGAACTTTTGTGGAAAACGATGTCCCCTACGTGAACAGTGAACAAACTTCGTGTTTAGGGGCCAGAGTAAATCTATTAAACGCAAGTTCTCTATAGTTCAAAATATGTTTGGCTTCTGAAAACAATTATATGATATGTCGTATTAAAAGTAAATTTTAATAAACACAAATTTTCAATTGTTTTCTCCCTGGGAGAAATTTTAATGGGAGACTCTAGAGGCAAAATTAGGACGAAAATGAAAAATAGCAATTTGTTGGTGAAGGCTTCGTTAAAAAGTTATTGATGTTTAAAGTTCCGCCTGTAGAACAGCAGTCAGCGAGCAGCTGCGTACGCGTGATAGTGGTTCTCACTCGGCATGAGAAACTCTACTTACTGACGGATCGACAGCCAAATAGTTTTGCGAGTGAGAACAACTATCACGCGTACACAGCTGTTCGCAGATCGCTGTTGTACACGCTGAGCTTTAAACGTTAATAACTTTTTAACGGAGCTTCAATCAACAAATTGGTGTTCTTGATTTCCGTCTTATTTTAGCCTCTAGAATCTCCCATTAGAATTTTTCCCAGGGGTGGTCGAATACCTTGTATAAAATAGTTGTATATTAATTAATATTAGCAATAAGATTGGATAAAATTTTAAAGATGTATATAATGGACATGTGAGTTCAGAGAATATTTGTTATTGTTTACTATGTTAATCTTGGTTTCACTAAAACTTTTTTAGATCTGGTTTAGAGTGTGAATTTATAGAACAATACTATCTTTGATATTTTCAAAATTTTAATCTTCAAGTCTGATTTGCTTTTGCAGAAATTATTTTACTTTACTAAATAATAGAAATCTAGGGGCCACATTACAGGAATTTGTATAATCTAAAAATAAGCTCCACCATGATGACTATACTTCAAGTTTGTGATCTGTAGAACAGAAGTTAACGATATTATTTTGAATTTTCTGGCTCGTTTGTTCGATCGATAACAATCAAAAAAATAGAGTAAACGTGCATATATTGGATCGTGTGGTAGTAAATTTTATTTTGAAACACGAAATAATTTTTCAAGAGAGTGATTCTGAAGTAGATTTAGTTGCGTTTGAAATAATTAATCCCGTTAATGAGATTTACGGGGAAATATATTTTTGATTGGTAGTTAATCGTTATTACTCCCCAATGAAAATTGTACGAAAATTTTGCTCGTCGGAGCATTTGTTAATTTGTAATGAAGTTGTGAAATTTGAATAATTTGCAGAATGACCACATATCGAGTTAGCACCAGTATAATCAGAATATTTGTTACTGTTTGCTATATTAATCTTTTTCAAATTTTATTGTTGTGAAGTTGTCGATCTCGTTTAGAGTATGGATGTTGGTAAAAATATGAGTGAGTTTGAATTTATAACAGTAGGAACGCTATTGTTGATGTTCTAATGGGTGTCGAGGGAAATTTAATAATAAATGATACACGTATTGTAATACTGATAAAATAATAATAAAATTTTTTGATATAATCGAATTTGGAAATTAATTGCATTTATCTGACGCGTCTGACAATTACTCACTATTTCTACTAATGTCCATGAATTTTTCACGTCGATTTTCTCGAAACCGAAGACTAGTATGAACAAATTTTACTTCAAATTTTTATCTAATTTCTTTGTTACGTAAAATCATCTCCTGTTCCAGTTGCATCATGATTATTAGGACAGATTTGGAACATTTTGCTGGAAATGTTTCCATATTCTTTGCTCGAGATTCTTCCATTCTAATTATAAATTTATATAAAACGGGATTCATTAAACCAGAACGTATTTCTACATTAATCTGGATGTAAACATTTTGGCGCTATATCGAACGTCAGCCATATTTACGATGTCAAATCTATTTCAGCCGGAATTGGAATTCCCACATTTTTAATTAATGTTTGCACAAACGTTTCATTTGGAACTTTTTAAAAAATATTCAGTTTCAAAATTCAAAAGAAAATGCGCGTGTTCATAATTAATACTTACTATACAAATATTAGTACAACATAAATATAAACAGTTCTTTATATTGATGCAAATATTGTATTAAAAAAATGGTTCCTGAAATTGTACTTATAAATAATAAATAATTTTGACAATTTGATTGAGACAAATTTAATAATGATTGACAAGAATGAGTTTTGGTTTTATCAAAGACCAAGACTTATTTATTTTCTTTTCTTAAATGTAAGACAATTTTAATATTTCAAGAAAATTCAGATACTCTGATCAAGCTATCTACAAAATGCTTTTAAAATTATTTTTAGTTTGCTTTCAGTGCAGCACGAGCAATAAAACACTTTCTTCTTGTACTTATTGCCTCCGTTTTCCATTTGAAAATACAACGTAAGGGATTAGTCTAAATTGTACCACTTGCGAGTGCAGTACAAATTACAAACACCGGTTCGGTACAATTTAGGTAAGAGCACCAGTTTTAATAGACAAAGAAAAAGTTCAGGTTAGAACGAACATATCTACTTCGTGTTTAACCAGTTTTACAAATAAAAGATAGTACTTCCGGATCGATACAGAGAATTGTCGATTTATCTGAATTCGTAACACATTTGTCTTTCTACTTACGTGTCCTTAAACATATTTTCTATACACGAATATATTTATTTATTAAGTAAAGTGTTCTCTTCGTTCATCTTTCTTCACAATTATCTTTCGAAATTAAGATTATACAGGGTGTTTGGCCACCCCTGGGAAAAATTTTAATGGGAGATTCTAGGGGCCAAAATAAGATGAAAATCAAGAATATCAATTTATTGAAAAAAATTAAATTAGAAAATTTCAAATTGTTCTAAAAAAATTATTTTCGATTGCAGGGGTTAATTACAATCATTTTTGGTCAATAGACATACCCCCGAATTCCTAACCATTTTCGAAAAAAAAATCATTACTGAAAATATAATGTCTGACCATAACTGTCTGTTACCCTGAAAATTAAAAAGTTTCAGATCATTCTGAAAAAATTATTTTCGGTTATGGGGGCCAATTTCAATCATTTTTGGTGACTACACATACTCTCAAAATCCTACGTACTTTCGAGAAAAAAATTCTTTACCGAAAATATACTCTGTGGAAATGTTTTAATAATTTTTTAATGAAGCCTCAATCAACAAATTACTATTCTAGAATCTCCCATTAAAATTTTTCTCATGAGTGGCCGAACACTCTGCTTACTAAAAATAACCTACTTACTATAATAAGAAAATTATATTTACAGTTGATGTGGGATATCAAGCTATTTAAATATAAGTATTATGAATAATAAGACAAGTGCAGTTTTGTGAAATCAACACACATTACAATTAAATTGACGACTGGCGGAAAAGAATAAAATTAATAGAAACAAAAATAAGGCGGTAGCAAAGAGAATTTACAATTACAATTCAGAAGAATGTAGTAATTAGAGTAGTTACTTGGAACATTCAAAAACTTCTTTCAAGATCTTAAAGAACAAAATTTATTACATCGATTTTAATTCTAAGTTTTTTTTATACTATCAACCTATTTTTGTTATTAAATTGACAATCTTCCTATTATACAAAGATTATATATATGTATTATTAACCATCTGAATGAAACTTTTTAGTTGTTCCACAAACATAACAATTTTATTACATCGATTTCAATCACATGTTTTCTTTATTGTAACTTTATTTTTTATTTTTTATTTCGTTTTATGTACCATTAATTTATTTTTAAGGATTCTTTAAAACTGACTGTTTTTCTCAGCTGAAACGTCAACACTATGTTTTTGAACCACAAATTTTTTAATTCAAGATCACCAAGAACGATTTATTACAGACTTTACGGTTCATACGAAATATGAATTTAAGAATGTGTTAATTCGTTTCGGTTAGATCCTACAACGATAAGTTTACACAAATAAAATTTTGGCGTCTCGTCTAGCTATGGTTGGTAGATTCGTCGATAAGGCTGACCCAGCAAACTCTGCTTTAGACGTAGCTAGATTTTGACCTAACACAGGCTTTGAGGCTGGGCAAATTTTCCGTTTCCTACATCCGCCACCGAATAGCCCTTGATAACACCGTTAGCTCCCTGCTGAAAGTTTGACTTAAAAACTCTAAAGCCAAAGTTGGTCAGAATTTAGCTACGTCTGAACTAAGTTTCGTTAGGTTTGCCTTATCGACGAGTCCAACAGCAATAGCTCGATGAAACGCCGAATTTTTAGTTGAAATTAATTAACACTATAAAGCTGCTTCCCCTAAAAGTGGAAGGTTCGAAATAGTACAAAACTCAATTGTACATAATGTTTTTGTATTTTAACTATTCATATGTTAATTTCCAACATACTTTTATTAATACACGATACAAAACTTCATCGTTCACAATGTTTTTGTATTTGTAAAATATTTGACTGTTGCTATTAGGAGTCTTAGTAATTATATATATGTTAATTTCCAACATAATATAATGTAATAATATAATATAACATGTTTACAATGCAAAATTCATCTAAGAATGCAACCTATATTCGGTTGCGGGAGTAAATTACAATCATGTTTGGTCATTACACATACCCTTGAAATCCTACACATTTCCGAGAAAAAAATTTGAGTATGTGCTAAATTTTTCGGCGAAAAAAAAATTACAAATTGTTCTAAAAAAATTATATTTAGTTGCGAGGGTCAATTATAATCATTTTTGGTGAATAGAGATACCCCCGAAATCCTGCACATTTTCGAGAAAAAAATTCATTACCAAAAATGTCATGTCTGACCATACCATTAAGATGTTTCACTGAAATTTCATGCAAATGTTTAAAACATCATAACTTCTGAACAGATTGGAGGATTTTAATGTTTAAAAAAGCAAACGACGTGTATTTTAATCAAGAATATGTAGAAATTGCAAAAATACTCGAAAAGTAGCTCCTTAACCCCGTAAAGTAAGAAAAACTTCATAAAAATGGTCCAAATTTCAAACAGTCATAACTCCTACAATAGTGAAGATATTTCAATGAAATTTTTCCCCGAAATAGAGCTCATAGATACCTACAAAAAAGTATTAGACAAAATTTCCGTAGCGCGTGAAATAAAATTAATAAAAATGAAAAACGAATTTTTAAGAAAAATCGACAGAGGGTAGCTGCTGAAATTTTACGGTCAAAAAAAAAAATATCGAATCATTCTAAAAAAATTATTTTTGGTTCCGGGGGTCAATTACAATCATTTTTGGTGAATAAACATACTCTCGAAATTCTAACCAGTTTCGAGAAAAAAATTCAGGAAAGTGAACAAATTTTATTAATAATTTTTGACAATAATTGTGTTAATAACTTTTTAACGAAGCTTGAATCAACAAATTGATATTCTTGATTTTCGACTTCCTTTAAATTCTAGAATCTGTCATTAGAAT